>NC_080401.1:42405000-42602500 GCF_030265065.1 Corythoichthys intestinalis
TTTGAATTCACTCTTTTTTAACTCAAAAGTTAACACTGTAAATGCAACATTGGATGTAAACCATAGGCAGAGTTTGACTTTTGGGGTGGGGGAGGCACAACATGTTGACATCCCCGAAACGCAGTGTCAAAATTAAAATTAACTTACAAGAATATTTATAATAATAAGTTGAAAAGCAGCGTTTTTTGTTTCCCATCATTTTTGAGGGGAATTCGAAATAAGGCTGCTTAGGACAGCTATATTTTTTGCCAACATCATCCATTGAATATGGTAGGCAAGCCAATGTGGTTACCCCCGTCAAAAATTGTATCCCCTGGGCGGACCCACTGTTTTGCACTGATTTGCTTGATTTCCATGTTTTGGTGATGTAGTTATCTACGAGGTTTTAAAAAATGGTCCGTACGTAAAAAAAAAAACAAAAAAAAACTTTTTTCTAAAATACGTACTGAACGTAAAATAAGGCAATGCTTTACTGTTTTACTCGTAGGATGACCTATAACTGTTTTTACAGAAATTCAAGTCCCGTATGGAGTTTTTCCAGTTTGATAAATGTTGATGTCCAAAATATATAACTGTGGTTCTTTTCTGGCTTCAATTAATTGTTTAAGTCGACATAACTCATTACTAATGTGTGTGTGTGAGCTCCCGCGGCCAGGGGATACAATTTTTGATGGGGGTAACTACATTGGCAAGACACCGGTGGTGGCTCTGTTGAACAATTAGCGTCTTTAGTGGGGCAAATTGAAACTCCGCTCACCATTTTGACGGTGGTCTCTGGCGTTTCATGGTCCACATTTTCTGTCTTTGGTTCTTGCTCAAATTTGTTGTCACTTTTGAAAGCTTAGGTTTGAAAAAATTACGTATATCCATCTTGCCTCTTTGCTCCTCGGGCGGTTTTGGCTAAGCAAAGCAAATGACCGTCTAAGGTGCTAGTCACATGATCTGTTCGAAAATAATTTTGACCCATGATAAAATTTCTCTTATTTTCATTCTATTCATTTTTGTTGTTTGTTTTAGTGTTTTACTACTTTTATAGGAAATATTTTACCGGAAAAGTCAATTAAATGCAATGAAACTTTTCGGCCACCAGAGAGGGGCTGGCCCCCCGTTTAACTCCGCCTATGATGTAAACTGGTAGTTGGAGCTCACCATTTTAAGTAAACTTGACTTTAAGTAAATATGTAATATTTACCCTGAAATAATACCCTGAAATACCCTGAACGCTCTGTTGCCAACGTTCTGTTTTAAAGGCATTTGGAGTGAGATCACAATACAGGTAGTCCCCTGGTTATGAACGAGTTCCATTCCTACGCTGGCAACGTCGAAGAGTCGGAATTAACCCTTTAAAATTTCTAAATAACTATCCAAAAAGTCCAAGAGAATTGTATTTTGTTTAATGGTTGAGGATGCACTGCCTTCTGGTGGCAGCGTTGGGTCTGGCTGGACTGTCGTTCAATAATGCTTCCATACATGAGCACTCAGACATCTCACATGGATAAAGGATAGCTGCACTCTGGTTTGGCCCACATAAGGCTGTAAGTTGTTTCAGCTAATATATGTTTGTGTATGCATTTGTAATTAAGTTTAAAGCTACAGTTTCCGGAGTTACGTGTGAGTGATTTTCTATGAGAATTGTAAATATGTAATCATTCTTAGCATTTATTGCTTTGTTTGCAGTCTATCAAGCTGAACAACTTTACATTTAGTGAGGACAGAACAACTCATGTTAATAAGTAAAGTCAAAAATAAGATACTGTGAGGTATAATTAGGTACTGTTTGTGCAGCTAAAACAAAAATAAAAAACACTGGAGACAAAATGGCGGACGAGACTCCGGCGTCGTAAACTCGAAATCGCGTAAGTCGACTATGTCGTAACCCGGGGACTACCTGTATTAACTCTGTTACTAAAGAGAACTAAAGAATTTGAGTTATATTGAGTCAAGTTTGTTGACTTAAAATCTTAAGTGAACATGATTATTAGGATTTTTTACTCTTCACCCTGCCTCATCAAGTCTCCTTTTGACTCACTACCCCTCCTCTTTCTCCTCGGTTATCAGGCCGCCCACGAGGTGTACATAATTAGCTCACGATAGAACCACTATGTTCATAGGTAGCATAGACGTGTAACAATGTATTTCTTGTTGTTGTTTGTTCTTCTCCTCGGCTGTCTTTTTTCTTCCTTTCTGTCCCCCAATTACACCTTCCTGCTTGCTGCTTTCTCATAATAAACATAACGTAAGAAACAACCACATTGGGAGTACAGTGGTACCTCTACATATGAAGTTAATTCGTTCCAGGACCTTTGTTGTAAGTCGAAATGGACATATGTTGAGCAGGATTTTCCCATAAGAATATATTATTTGTTCCACAGCCTGAAAGCCTACACTAAATCCTTAATAAATACTGTCGGTACTATTACAAATAGCAACTACACATCGCAAAACCAATAAATTATAAATAAAAATCGGAAAAATAATACAGTATGATAATAATAATTCCTGTAATAATGTAACGAATCAGGTTCTAATGTGCCGGTTGTGTTTTGCGTGCTGTACCTGAACGCACCACGTAGATGACGTGACAGTAAGATAGGTGCGGTAGAGATTTTACTTTCTCATTTAATGTTCTGTTGTTGGCAACAACTGCGGTGGACAGTAGACGTCTTGTGTTGCACAAGTTCTGCAATAAACGATTAAAAACCCAACGAAACTGGTGATTTCTTTGGCGATGTTACCACAATGATAACTGTCAGCTTAACTTATAAAGACTGGCGAATGGAGGCCGGGAACGACCGTCGAGATCGCTGACATTCTACGGCCGTATTGTTGGGCCAGTTCACGGACGCGCACACCACGCTCATATTTTACCACTTTCATTTCAAAGGTAAGCGTCACATTTTTATCTTTTTCACCACTTGAACTAACCTTCTTGGAACTCATGTTGATTTCTCTTACAAGAAAATCTGCTGCGCGTCCATCTAGCGGAAAAAAACAAATAAACTGCGGTGCTGTCATAAATCGTCGTATTTCGAGCATGTCATCGGATGGCGAAACAAATGTCGAGTCAAATTTCACGTCTGATGTCGAAAAGATCATACAGTGAGGTACCACTGTATGTCAAACTCCCACGTGACATTTTAAAATTGTCTAAGCAGCTGAACTGGACAGGTGGGTGGTGATTCCTCCCCCCCACTGTATTTTTAAAATGGCACTTGAACAAGGGTGTGTGTAAATTCATTTTATGCCCTTCAGGTTGGAAGTCAATTCCACTTAGTCCAATGGAAAGGATCCAATTTGGATTTTCCTCAGCTAAACTTCCAATACAAGTGTTACTGGAAGAGTTCCAGCAATTTTCTTTTGCAACTCCATTTCTATCCAAACAAGATTATGACCCACTGAGCTCCCGTTCATCTTTTCATCAGAACACTTTGTTCAAGTGAGGAAGGTCATGCTCTCTCTAACGTGCTGTGCGAGCTAAGGAAGCGTAATTAGTTTGATGAAGAAGAAAGAAATAAAATGCACGAGACTGTATCTATGAATGTATGACTACTTTGGATTAAAGAACCGCTCACATTTGAATGAGTGGTAAAATGTAACAAGAGTTCTAGAAAATAAGCCACAAGGATGCAAAGAAATGCTGAAGAGTATAGTACATCTTATACAATATAGTACATTTTATATACAAAAGACCTTAGTATATAGTGTCATAATATCTTCTGTTAGTGGGCCAGTTTTAAACGCAAGGCTTACTGGGAATCCTAAAAATGACACATTATGGAGCAAAAAAAATCTTAATTACTTTGATGGCATACAGTACCTTTTTAAAATGCACACTATCAGATACAGTTAGCCTAGCCATGACTGTAGTCTCTAGAATTTCACAGTGACATCCAAAATGTCAGCAGGGCTGAAAACCAAAAGTGGTACTTGCCATGTGGCAAAACGGATTTTGCCATGAGGCCTTTTTTTGCCATGTGGCAAATATGGATTTGGCCATGTGGAATTTTTTTGCCATTAGGCATTTTTTTGCCATGTGGCATTTTTTCTTTGCCATGTGGAATTTTTTTTTGCCATGTGGCAAAATTTATTTTGCCATGTGGCATTTTTTTGCCATGTGGAAAATGGATGTTGCCATGTGGCAATTTTTTTGCCATGTGGCAAATTGGATTTTGCCATGTGGCACTTTTTTGCCATTTGGCAAAATGAATTTTGCCATGTGGCATTTTTTTGCCATGTGGCAATATGGATTTGGCTATGTGGCAGTTTTTTTGCCATGTGGCAAAATTGATTTTGTCATGTGGCATTTTTTCTTTGCCATGTGGCTTTTTTCTTTGCCATGTGGCAAAATAGATTTTGCCATATGGCATTTTTTTCTGTGCCATGTGGCAAAATGGATTTTGCCATGTGGCATTTTTTTCCCATGTGGCAAAATGGATTTTGCCATGTGGCATTTTTTGCCATGTGGCAAAATAGATTTTGCCATATGGCATTTTTTTCTTTGCCATGTGGCATTTTTTGCCATGTGGCAAAATGCTTTTTGCCATGTGGCACTTTTTACCATTTGGCAAAATGGATTTTGCCATGTGGCATTTTTTTGGTATGCGGCAAAATGGATGTTGCCATGTGGCATTTTTTTGCCATGTGGCAAATTAGATTTTGCCATGTGGCAAAATTGATTTTGTAATGTGGCATTTTTTCTTTGCCATGTGGCAAAATGGATTTTGCCATATGGCATTTTTTTCTGTGCCATGTGGCATTATTTTGCCATGTGGCATTTTTTTTTTTTTGCCATGTGCCAAAATGGATTTTGCCATGTGGCATTTTTTTGCCATGTGGCAAATTGGATTTTGCCACGTGGCACTTTTTTGCCATTTGGCAAAATGGATTTTGCCACGTGGCATTTTTTTTGCCATGTGGCAATATGTATTAGGCAATGTGGCATTTTTTTCCCATGTGGCAAAATTGATTTTGCCATGTGGCATTTTTTTGCCATGTGGCAAAATAGATTTTGCCATATGGCATTTTTTTTTCTTTGCCATGTGGCAAAATGCATTTTGTCATGTGGCACTTTTTTAACATTTGGCAAAATGGATTTTGCCATATGGCATTTTTTTCTTTGCCATGTGGCATTTTTTGCCATGTGGCAAAATGCATTTTGCCATGTGGCACTTTTTTAACATTTGGCGAAATGGATTTTGCCATGTGGCATTTTTTTGGTATGTGGCAAAATGGATTTTGCCATGTGGCATTTTTTGGGGGGTATACACATACCCATCCCCAAAAATGCCACAAACCAAAATCCATTTTGCCACATACCAAAACAAATGCCAATGTCAACATCCATTTTGACACATACCAAAGAAATTCCACATGTCAAAATCCATTTTGCTCATGGCAAAACAAATGCCACATGGCAAAATCCATTTTGCCACATGGCAAATACCACTTTGGGTTCTCGCTGTCTCGCCAAAAAGTTCGGTTTCTTGTGAGTTGCTCTTCGAAAAGTTTCTAAATATACTGGACTTTAAAAAAAAGTCGCTAAGTTGGCAACACTGAACAGTCGATCACCTCTTTGCAAGACACTGTAGTAAGTGTTTAAGAATTAAATTAAATCATTTGGCAAGATGTTGGCATTTAAAGACCACTACCCTGTCATGAAAAATTTGGAAATACAAACTAACATCCACCGAAACATTAAGCACTGCTGTTGAGTGTGGGCTGGACTGTTATGTTCAAATTGCTTTGTGCACCCTTGTAAGGATGTTGTCAGGGGTTATTATTTTCATAACATTTGGTAATGAAAAAGAGAAATCCCATTTCCAAATTTATGGATGCTGTCTGTTAACAAATAGAAGTGAATGCATTAAAGTTGACCTTGATGCAATGTTCTGACGTTCTGACTTGCAAAGGTCCAGCAAGCAGCCACAAATTTGGGTGTAAAAAGTAAAGTCAGTTTTAAACTTTTCATAATTCTATAAATTGGTAAAATGTCAAAAGCTCACAAAAATGACAAGCCATTTCATGATGCTTGAGGCTCAATTTTCATTGGTCCAATGCAATTATAGAGCTCTTTTCCAAAATGCTATTCTTTTGGATTTTTCGGGAGGGAGGGTGGAATGGTTGACGGAATCACGTGTATTCAGATGATCACAACAAATGGCTCATTACGAATAATTTCAAGAAAAGTTAAAAAAAAATAGTCATTAATATAACTTGTAGCAACACTATGTAACTTTTCAGTTTTGGTTGATTTTAGCAACGCCGGTGGACAAAAGCTGTAGTGTTTTGCTTTAAAAAAGACTGGGCTTCTCATGAGGACTAGCGCACAACCGCACAGTGTCGAAATGATCTCCCGGTCACTTGCAGATGGATTAAACAAAATTTCTGTTTCCAGCAGCTGTGTGAAGGATGAATAGTAAAAAGGTAATAAATCCAGTAGTGGCTAAACAATAGCATGTGACGGTTAGCAACCATGTGGCTTAGTATGGCTATGCCCCCCACCACACCCGAACTTGTCAGCGCTGACGAGTTCGTTTGAGGGTCATGCCAACAAGTAAAGCCAGACAAATGTTTATTCTTCAGAATCCTTTTATCTCTGGTAGCCTCCCTTTTTTTTCCTCTTCAGACAAAAGCATCGCAGGAAAAATACATGGAATAACGTTAATGTTTAACGCAGAAATGGACGGAGCAATGATTTGTTGACATGGAAGTCTACTATTTCTGGTACATTTTGTCAATCTGCACATGTCAAAATATTATGTTCCGATCGAAAGTGTGATGCATGGACACTAGAGGTTAGATTTTGTGCCCGAACCCGGCCCACATTTTAAGCATTCACGTTCGGGTCAGTTCGGGTCGGGCCGCCATGCCGGACTAATAAATTATTAAAAAAAAAAAAAAAAAAAAATTGGAGAGCAGGCTCTCTGTATTGCGCTTCTGCTTGTGCGTGTGCACGAACGCCGTTTATTCTTGTCCTCCCGCTGTACGTTTGCGCACGGCCGAGGCGCCGCCCTCATTTTCATTTCCTTGTCAGAGAGGCGCGTCCATGTGAGAACAATATCCCACACACTCAGAAATATGTTTAACAAACGTTCCCAGCATTATTTCGTTGTGTGAATGCTTTGATAATTCTCAAAAAAATATGTAGATTATTTCAACATTAAGAAAACTTGCGTTTTTTTCTGCCAACTCGAAGAAATGAAAATAAATTGCTGCTGCTGCGTTTTTTCCGCGTCACTCAAAAAAAAAAAAAAAAAAAAAAAATGGAGAGCAGGCTCTCTGTATTGCGCTTTTGCTTGTGCGTGTGCACGAACGCCGTGGCGCCGGCCGCTTTTTATTCTTGTCCTCCCGCTGTACGTTTGCGCACGGCCGAGGCGCCGCCCTCATTTTCATTTCCTTGTCAGAGAGGCGCGTCCATGTGAGAACAATATCCCACACACTCAGAAATATGTTTAACAAACGTTCCCAGCGTTATTTCGTTGTGAGAATGCTTTGATAATTCTCGAAAAAATATGTAGATTATTTAAACATTAAGAAAACTTGCGTTTTTTTCTGCCAACTCGAAGAAATGAAAATAAATGGCTGCTGCTGCGTTTTTTCCGCGTCACTCAAAAAAAAAAAAAAAAAAAAAAAAAAAAAAATCGGGTTTTTCGGGCTCGGGCCTGCAAATCTAGTTAAGTGATCGAGCTCGGGCCGGGTCGGGCCTCAATACCAGCGGGCCGTGTCGGGTCGGGCTGGATTTTTTAGGCCCGAACTAGGCTCTACGCGAGTCCTTAATCGGATCAATATACTTAGTGTCCACGAAGACAATGCATCCGATTATAATTTTAATGCGAAAACTGATCGGATTAAAGAAATTTTGTCCATGTAAACGTAGCAACTTTTTGTCTTCAGTGTAATGGAGGAGATGTGGTCTGAATTGGAAGATACTGTAAGTGGCCAGTGCTGTCAGTGAACGGACAATCTTCGAACTACAAAACTCATTGGTTGTTTCCATCTCCAGCTATAACAGGAAAAGACATGGAAAATATCTTGATCAAAAGCTCAATTGTTAAACTCTCAGGGCGTATGATGGTGTCATTCTATCTCGTTAAACAAAATTCTCATAAAAACGTACTCGGCTATAATCTTGACATCTTGATAGTTTCTCAAGTCATTACATAACAAAATTGTTGAAAAACAAACTCAGATGTAATGTTGACATCTTAATAGTTTCTCATGAGTCAAGTCTGTTTTTCTCCCCAAGTGTCACAGTATTGTGTTAAATGTTGAAAGCACGAAGAGCAACTGATTAATGTTCTTGACATTTAAAAACAGTGTTAGAGAAAGAACACTATACAATTAAGTGTGTGAAGGGAACTGGTGTCGGCTCAACATTCACGCCTTAAGTGGTCTCGAGCAAGGGAGCCATCCTTCATGCATCCTAATTTCCTGTCGGGAATAAGCGATTAAAAAAAAAACGTTCTGCAGGAGGATCAAATCATCTTCATGTTGAACTTGCGGGCACCGCCCTGCCCTCCGCTAGTGGCTGGCCCATCCACCTTTCGGAAAGAGTATTCGACGGAGAAATTGTTTTTGTGCTGTCCCCTTCCGCGACTCCACACAAATAACAGAATGAAACAGAAGAGGACCACCCCTAGGAACATGATACAGCCCATCGCTGTGGAGATGAGGATGGTCTTTAGGTCCAGAGTGAACTTCAGGAAAACTCTGGTGTCATTCAGGTTCGTGTCATTAAGGTCCCCTGCATAGTAAGTGCGGTTGGCCATGAGGGCGGCATCAAGTGGGAGCCCGCTGACTGTGAGTGTAGCAAAGTATGTGTCATTCCCTCCCGCGTTACTGGCAATGCAGATATACGTTCCCGTGTCTATCACCTGGGCGTACCTTATTTCTAAGGTGCCTTCCTTTAAGACCGTCAAGCGGCCGCTGCTCTTCGTAGTGATGCGACGCCGCTGGGGCGATATCCAGAAGATCACCGGCTCTGGCTCGCCCTCCGCCTTGCAAACAAACGACACCACCTGCCCCTCGCGAGCTGAAATTTGCTGCAGTTTCCTGTTGCGGATTTTGGGCTTCTGGCAGGTGAAATGGTCAAAGAGGGCCGAATCCGAGAAAGCGCCCAAAGCCCGTCCCTGAACTTCCACAGGCGTCCTGCAAACTGGGGATGCGCCGTCAAAATTCAGTGTCTTCCTGCGTTGAAGGATCCAAAGCAAGCGGCAATCGCAAGCAAGAGGGTTGCCGTCCAAACGGAGCGTCTCCAGAGTGTTGACCGACTGGAAAGCTCCCTCTTCCAGAGTCACCAAGTTGTTGGCGGAGAGGTTAAGCAGGCGGATTTGTCTGAGACCCCCCAGGGCGTACGGTTGCACTGTCGCAAGCCTGCTGTTGACCAGATGGAGCTCCTTCAGTCGTAGCAAGTCCCGCAGTGACCAGGATTCCAGTACCGAAATAGGATTGAAGGATAGGTTGAGGCTGGTGAGATGGGAGAGGCTTCGTAGAGCGGAGGTGGGCACAGAGGTGATGTTGGTGTGCGTGATGGACAGCCATGATAAATTGAGACCCTGCAGACTGTGGGGGGTGATATATTCCAAATAGGGCCAGTGATCAATCTCCAGGCCTTTTAGATTTCCCAGTTTGCGGAAGTTCTGGTCCTCTAATGTGGAGATACTAAGGTAGCGAAGCCGCAGGGTCACTAGGTTGTGAAGGTAAGACAAAGACTGACTGGACACAGACGTCAGGTTGCACCTCTCGATCGTCAACTCTCTCAGTGCCACCAGACCCAGAAAGGCTTTGTTTGAAATATATACCAGATCATTGTCTCCAACCTCCAGGTTCCTCAGACTCTTAAGGTCTTGAAAAGTAAAGTCCAAAAGAATCACAAGATTATTCCCACTGAGATCCAGGGAGGTGAGGTTAGAAAGGTGTGAGAAAGCCCCCATGGGGATCAATTTTAATTGGTTACCCCTAAGTGAAAGCGACTGCAGGCTCTGCAGACTGGAAAAAGCATTTGGTTCCAGGGCGCTGATCATGTTTTCACTTAGATCCAGCTTCTCCACATGAGGAAAGGAAAGCAGGTCACCATGCTCAACCCAGCGGAGCTTATTCCCACTCAGGTCCAGGGTCCTGGTGTCTGACGGGATACCGTCGGGCAGCGCAGACAGTCGCTTACCATGGCAGGAGACGGTTTTCAGCTTGCTGATGCACTCACACCGCTGAGGGCATACTTGACCACAGGTGGGCCACGCATTAATTATTACCAGCAAAATGAAGAATGGCAGAAGCCAACCCACATCCTGGCTGAAGCAGACCCCCATGGTACAGCTGCTTCCTCCTCCTCCTCCTCTCTGGGTGAAAATCACTGAGCCAAACACCTGGGAAGATGAGATGGAGAAATTTAGATTTGTTAGCAAAAGGGGGAAGACATGCAGTACACCAAATTTGTATTTAATTCTCTTTCCATATGTTGGCAGGTTGGCAATTAGTATCCGGAAGTTGACGCAAGACAATATCATACCACTTTTGATTATGTGGTTGGAGGCACATCCATTGTGACCTGTTAATTGAAGTTTTAATAAATGGTGTTATACTTATATAGCCCTTTTCCACCTTTCATAGTGCATTGGAATTAATCAGCGCTTTCAAGACACTCAAAATTGTTTAATGTTTTATTCATTCACTGCAGACCAGGAGGGATAAGCTACTGTAGTAATCACAGGTGCCATGGGGCAGACTGACAGAAGCGAGGCTGCTACTTTGCACCGTCAGACATTTTGGCCACCAGCAATCATTCTCTCTCGCACTACTTTCACTAATTTGCTCTGCTATTTTTTTTTTAATGAGCAGACTACATAAGCAAAAGATTCCATGAATAAAAAAAAAAAAAAAACGTATTGGCCCGAATATAAGATGGCCCTGATTACAAGACGACCCCCACTTTTTCAAGACTCAAGTTTGAAAAAAGACTTTTTGAACACCAAATTAATATTTATACAGAAAATAAATACAGTAGATCTGAAACAAATGATTATAACAATATATATGAAAGAAAAAGCATGTTATTTTGCCTCATTGAATTCTTAATATCTGAACATTTAAATATGTAAACTAAAGTGCAATCACGTTCATAAATGAATGGCTTCTGGTTTTTGAAATGTAAATAAACCAATCTATTGTGATAAAACAACAAAACTGCAATAATTGCATTAACCATCAAAGTGAAGTCTAACTGTAACTGTAGTCTTGAAACAAATCTGAATAAGAAAAAACATTGCAATAAAATAATGCAAAACTGGTTAAACTAGTAGCTGAGATCTGTCATGACAGAACATCGCTTCAATGATATCTGGCGCCATCTAGCGTCGTGAATGGGGAGAGTAGCTGAGATCTCATAACAAAACATCGCTTCAATGATCTCTGGTGTCATCTAGCATCGTGAATGGGTATAATGTCTAGACCGTGAATATAATCTTATTTCAATGCAAAAAACACCGTTATATTTGGGCCCATACGGTATATTGTACTGGTGTCAACAATAATCGATGCGGCGATGCATCCCGATGCGGGCCATGGACGATGCGATTCGATGCGGGCAACAAGCTGAATCGATTCAGCACATATTAAAATATATAAATCCGTTCAAAAATCTTCCGGTGGTGCAATGGATTTGGTTTCCCCATTTGTATTATTATTCTCATGTTTACCTGTAGAGGGAGCTACTGTACAAGCAATGCAGGGGGGACGAGGAACCCAAATCTGCTTCCTCACGGGAGTAACGTCACAGACATGCGCAATTGCGCAGTGGCAATCGAGAAAGCAGAGAGATAAGACATAACAACAATGGCTGAAGCGTAGAAAGAGGGAGCGCGAAAGATTATTGACGCACCAAAGACATTGAAAGCAGGCATATGGAGACATTTTGGCTTCTATGAGGTTGGTGGGAAACTTGACCAAACTTATGCAGTGTGTAAAAAATGAAAGGCTGCTACTGTGTGTAAAAAAAAAAAAAAAAAAAAAAAAGAAAGCCCTGGTCTCATTCAAAGCACTAATTAAATGCTGTGATGTTTAAAAAAATTTTTTTTTTTAATATATATTACTATTTTCATTTGACTACAACCAGGAATGACACAAGAGCCTATAAAAAGTTGTTTAATGTCTGACCGCTTGTGTTGCCTCATGATTCACGAAAAATATGCTTTGCTTTAGCATTTTAATGCATCCCAGGCTTTAATGCATCGTGATGCATTGCCGAATCGAATCGAATCGAATCGTGGCCCTCCGAATCGTAATCGAATCGTGAGGGCAGTGCCGATGCACACCTCTAGTATATTGTTTAAAATACTAGACAGCACACCATTCACAATCTGATATCGCAATTGGCAATCACAGGTCTTCTCCATCAAACCAGATGCCTGCTGTAATACCAAGACTGTCCTGTGTGAGGGAGCATGGAACTACAAGGAATCCATGGTGTGGATGGAAAATACAGTGATCCCTCGTCTTTTTTGCGGTTAATGGGGACCGCGATAAGTGAAAGACCGCAAAATAGTAAAATTATTATTGTGTGTGTGTGTGTGTGTGTGTGTGTCTTCAGTGTATTTATTCAAATTTAGCATTGGAAATCGATACATATAAGACATGTTTTTTCTCACTTTTAAATTGTTTTTTAACACTTCAAATGAAATAATTATGATTTAAACATGTTACTGTCCCACTGAATTATTTTCGAACAAGAATAAAGTAGAAAAATGCTTGTCTTTATTAACTCATTCACTCCCAGCCATTTTCACCGGAGCAGTGCCCTTCGCTCCCAGCCATTTTACTGGATTTTGACTGATTTTGCAAGGCCCACAGAAAATTCTGTTCTTTTGCTATATAAACATGGAACCCACCAAAAGAAAGATTAGACTCTCTTCTTTCAGCAGGAAAAAAGTTAATATCTTTTTCCATTCTTTAGAAATCAGCATTAGAAAATCGCTTAGTTTGAGCAATTTTCCTATTTCTGATGAAAAAAACAAACTGAGCTTTTTGTGAAAGCATACATTTCAAACTTTGACTTTAACACAGCTATTTTTTGCTTTAGTCACATCCCAAACATCTGAATAATGTTTTCCTTTTACAAACAGAAAGACACAGAGAGCTTTTGATAGCAAAGTAAAAATTTATTTACACATAACTAACTGAAAGATGACACTATTGTGGTCGCGACAGCAGGTTAAACTTTTCCCTCATCGTTGCCTGTCACAAAAAGATGAATTTTTTTGAGTCTCTGCAGGCTCTGCTTGCAAGCAGCACGGGCTCAACGGCATCTAGTGGTCCCGGTCGTTCTACTCGGTAGTCCAGCGCCTGGCATCCCAGGCGTCCTACCGTGTCTGCCGCCTGGCATCCATTCGGTCGTCTTCCGCCGGCGCCCTGGCTTTGTAGCTTGGCCTCTCTTTGCCGTTGAATAGGGTTGCGGGTCTTACCAAATGCGCTACTGCCCTCCAGTGGCCAGTTTTATTGCTTTAAAATGGATTTTCAGCTTTGTGCTTTGGAGCTCAATTGAATCAGAACCCAGAGAACAAAAAGCAAAACGTAAAACACGTATAAATACATCTTTGGGACACTCAAAAAAATAAAATAGAACATATTTATATGTCTTTGGGAGCAAATGAGTTAAATGCTCCATTTAGTGAGTCCACTCATATCCGCTCAAGCTGCTCTCTTACGCACAATGAGTTGCCACAGCAACTGTTTAACAAGTTAAAGGATGATTGACGCATGCGGCGCTTTGAAGTTTCGGCTTCCAAGGATTTCTGGCAAGAGCAAAAGTTAACGTCTGTCAATAACTGTTAATTTTAATAAGCAACTCCAGTGCACTGCCTGACCAAGAAAAGCAGGGAGAGTGAGGCTACGTGATGGGATTGGGACAGCTCATCTGTATTAATTAATATATTTTGTAATTGAAAAAAAAAAAAAAAATCTGCGATGGACTGAGCGTGTGAAGTTTGAAGCGCGAAGTAGCGAGGATCACTGTACAAAGAAAAAGTTGCAGTAACAGACCAAATTTGACAAATATATCTACAAACATGTTATCCACATTATTCCCAAAGATTACCATCATTTGATCTTAATCTTGATAAGAGGTGGTGATCAAACCAACATCACTCGCTTTGATACTTAACAAATCTACCTACCGCAACAGTGTGAAGTCAGCCATTTACTCTCTGTAAATAGCTAAAGGGTAAAAGGCCACTGATCAAAGCACACCAGGCCGATACATCACAGTGCATCCCTGAAATACTAAAACCTTCCTTTTATATGCTTTAGACTGCGTATTTCTGTTTGCACATCCCTTTCTGTGTATACCAGCAAACACTTCGAAAAAAAAACATGATCAAAGCAGTTGAACGGCTGTCAAAATCTCCTGCCTCTGAGTCGAGGGACAAAAACGAGAAACAAATGCTTCAAACAAACGGATGAGTTCGACAGGATCCGGCAGAAGGAAGAGCGCATTTTACGGGCGTTTAAAATGATCACCTGCTCACGTTTTAGACGGCTTAATATCGCTTTTAACATCCTTCACCTCAGGCGCTAATTTGCAATTCATCCTGACTACGAGATGAATATTAGGCAGCCTGGAGTGAAAATAAGTGACTGAAAATGCAAGCAAATGTGTCTGATAAACGGGTGGTGAGAGGCATAGGGAAACAAAAGAAGACAATGGCAAGTGGCATCAGCATTCAAGGAACACCCAGTGGATTATTTTTATTTGGAAGCTACTGCTTTTAGCCTCAACCTTTCTATCCCTAAAATCCATATTGAAACATGTAAATGGGACTAGCCTGCTTTACTAAAGACCATTTTCACATGGGGGAGTAGCTGGTCAGAGGATGCCCGGGGCCCAGTACAGAGGACAGAGTGCTGACACATTAGGTTACATCAGCGGTCACTCAAATGCTAGTGACAGAGGGACGAAACCGATGAGTAACTGGAACAGACGCATAGTTTTTCTTAGTGTGTAGCTAGGTGGTAAAATCGAGTAAGTAGCACAAGATTAGAAATTAATCCAACTCGCAAGACGCTTATCTACTCTGTAAGGGTTTCCAGATTTCTACCAACAAGCACATTGAGAAACTACAAAACCCATCCCACCCAAGTGTAATCTAAATGAAGAATTTGTTTTTACATTGGTAATTCAAAGCTATATAAATGACCAATTAGTTGATTTATTGATGATGAACCCGCTTTAACAATTAGACCAGGAGTGGTTTATGTCACACCTAAGTATGGCATCAGTTAGCATGCTAGGTTTGTTGACTAGGTACTTAAAGGGTACCACTGATAGAAAGACATGTAATTTTTAAAGGATAAATGTTAGTATGAGTTATAATAATTTTTAGGGCTGTCAAACGATTAAAATTTTTTAATCGAGTTAATCACAGCTTAAAAATTAATTAATCGTAAATAATCGCAATTCAAACCATGTCTAAAATATGCCATATTTTTCGGTAAATTATTGTTGGAATGGAAAGATAAGAAACTAGACAGACATATACATTCAACATACTCAACATTGTATTTGTTTATTATAACAATAAATCCACAAGATGGCATTAACATTATTAACATTCTTTCTGTTAAAGGGATCCACAAATAGAAAGTCTTACAGTTCTTAAAAGATAAATGTGAGTACAAGTTATAGTAATTTTATATTAAAAATCCCTCATTATGTTTTCGTTTTAATAACATTTGTAAAATTTTTAATAAAAAAATAAATAGCTCGCCATTGTTGACGTTGCCGAGCGGGACCTCACATGGACTCCCTGCCGTTCTTCAACAGTGTCTTTAACTACGTAAGGTAGTGATTGAAATACACCACAAGGTGTCAATGGCGAGTTTTAAATTAATTAGAGATCTAGCCATGGCAAAGTCTGAGTAAGTTTTATGTGAATTTTGCATAGCAATTTTGATTGGGAATGCCAGTTCTCTTTGCATTGAGCGCTTTTCTTTTTGTGAACATTATTTTTTCAAGAAATAGGAATATTATTTTTGTTGTGCTTTCACTAAATGATACTGGAGCAACTTCACTGTTCCGCCCAAATGCATGATGGGAAGTTGGGCAACCATGACTGTCAGAGGTGGCTGCAAATGGTATATGTTCTGCGTTGTGTTCAATAAGGTGTGCTAAGAAAAAGATAATTTCCTTTCATTCTTCCCCATGTTGCTCGTCACAAAAGTTATGTTTATTGTGAAAGAGTTGTCAAAGCTTATACCAATAAAAGGCGCGCTCAAATAAATGTCTATGTCCAATCGCATTTCACAGGCTTTTAGCTCTCAATGTGCTAAAACGGCGTCAATGTAATCTGTTTGAGGCACAGTGTCACTCTTTAGCTACATAAACATGTCATCGGTTCTGCCCTTCCAATTTCAACCCGAGCAATTAAATCAAAATCTCCTGCAGGATTTCAACCCGCTTTTCCAGTGCAACTGACAAGCGCGTAGACCAGTGGACTATACTTCCGCGTGATGTTCCAGTCATGATTTTTCATATAAAGCAATCGCGACCCACATGTGTCGCCTGTCTCTGTGCGGTAAAAACTCAACGGGAAATGCAACTGGAAAGAAAGTGCGGCTGGCTTGACTACGGAATTTGAAAACGCGGCTCACTTCAGACAGCAAGCAGACAAAAATAAGATAGGGATTGCATAAACGGGTTTATTGAACACACGAAAAACATGTCATTGTGAAAAAGGAGACACAAGAAGGGTCCGTGACAGTAGGTCGGGATCAAAAAAAAAACAAAAATGGATAAAAGGGAAAACTGCAGTAAGAGGCAGACAAACAAAATAAACAAGGCAATGATGCAACTAGCAATGAAGGGATATACAGTACAAACTGTATAATAGCAGCAAGTCAATATTTCAGCAAGCCGCCTAGGATCGGTTTAAAGACACTGCTGATTAGCTGGAATTAAATGCAGGTACAACGTTGGGAACTCATCCACAGCTCTGTAACAAAACAATCTGACTAGCAGCAGAATGAGACAAAATCATACCAGGAGTCATACTAGCTTCGCTTGCTTGGGAGAATAGCTGTCCTCTATTTTCCCAGTCCAGTCCAACCACGTCATCAGCATGCTTTGTGCGCGTAAAACATGGGCCCCTCCGTAGAGCAAAACATGTACCAAATTTGATAGATTTTTAAATCAATGGCAATAATATACAGTATGTGTTTCTAAAAACATGTTAGTAAAAGAGAACAGTTGTGGCTTATTACAGCCTACAATTCTTTATGTCCGAGGTTCCCTTTAAAAAAGAACACCATGTTTTAGTATCTGATTTTGCTAAGCAAAGTAAATGTTAGTGCCCCTTCTTTAGTTCAGTGAAATGAGTTTGCTTCTCAGTCAGATTTGAACAACATCACATTTATTATCCATGATAATTTTTTCAATATTTGCATGTAGGTGATTACTTCTGAACCATCTAACCTTTGCTTTGGCGTGAACGTCAGGCTGACATTTGTTTTCGGACAGAAATCCTGGCGACGCAATAAGAATATGACATTCACGTGTTGGTAATAATGTGATGAACTTTGAAGATACCATCATTATCCGTCTGTGAAAATGAAAAAGCACTACCCACAATGTCCTTTGACTACTGCTCCACATTTCAAAATGTCTCCAGTCCTCTTTCTCAAGCGCATCTGGTAGTAGTCGCTCATTCATAAGACGGGCAAGTATAATGAATAAACGCAGTGTTGGATCAGACAAGCGGTGGGCCGACGAGTGACCAAGGAAACCCTGCATGCAATACATGCATCTGAGCATTTTTTGAAAAAATAAAAATAAAATAAAAAGCCTCACATTGACATTTAAAATACTCATCTCCGAATGACATTGAACACACAAAGTTGACTTATGGAAAAATTATATATAGCCATGACTTATGTTGTCATGGCAACATGTTCATATGTGCCTCTTCACTGTGAGGCCACACGATCTGCAATTAGAACTGGAAGACAACAAGCCGTTCTTTTTCATACGCACAGATGCTCACACTCACACTTGACGCAACATTAAAAATGCAGACACCACACGAACAACACACTCCAGACACTCCGAACTATCACTCTCATACTTTCACAAACTAGAAACTTAATTACACAAATGCCAGACATACAGTGGGGCAAATAAATATTTAGTCAACCACTAATTGTGCAGGTTCTCCCACTTGAAAATATTAGAGAGGGCCTTTAATTGTCAACACGGGTAAACCTCAACCATGAGAGACAGAATGTGGAAAAAAAACCCAGCAAATAACAATGTTTGATTTTTAAAGAATTTATTACCAAATTAGAGTGGAAAATAAGTATTTGGTCAGTACCAAAAGTTCATCTCTATACTTTGTTATGTACCCTTTGTTGGCAATAACGGAGGCCAAACGTTTTCTGTAACTCTTCACAAGCTTTTCACACCCTGTTGCTGGTATTTTGGCCCATTCCTCCAAGCAGATCTCCTCCAGAGCAAATATGTTTTTGGGCTGTCGTTGGGCAACACGGACTTTCAACTCCCTCCACAGATTTTTCTATGGGGTTGAGATCTGGAGACTGGCTAGCCACTCCAGGACCTTGAAATGCTTCTTACGAAGCCACTCCTTTGTTGCCCTGGCTGTGTGTTTGGGATCATTGTCATGCTGAAAGACCCAGCCACATCTCATCTTCAATGCCCTTGCTGATGGAAGGAGATTTTCACTGAAAATCCCTCGATACATGGCCCCATTCATTCTTTCCTTTACACAGATTGGTCGTCCTGGTCCTTTTGCAGAAAATCAGGCCCAAAGCATGACGTTTCCACCCCTGTGCTTCACAGTGGGTATGGTGTTCTTCGGATGCAATTCAGTATTCTTTGTCCTCCAAACACGAGAACCCGTGTTTCTACCGAAAAGTTCTATTTTGGTTTCATCTGACCATAACACATTCTCCCAGTCCTCTTCTGGATCATCCAAATGCTCTCTAGCGAACCGCAGACCGGCCTGGACGTGTACTGGCTTCAGCAGGGGGACACGTCTGGCAGTGCACGATTTGAGTCCAAGGCGGCGCATTGTGTTACTGATAATAGCCTTTGTTACTGTGGTCCCAGCTCTCTGTAGGTCATTCACTAGGTCCCCCCGTGTGGTTCTGGGATTTTTGCTCACCATTCTTGTTATCATTTTGACACCACGGGATGAGATCTTGCATGGAGCCCCATATCGAGGGAGATTATCAGTGGTCTTGTATGTCTTCCATGTTTTCCAAGCGTTTTACCTATTGCAGATTCAGTCTTCCCAGCCTGGTGCAGGTCTACAATTTTGTCTCTGATGTCCTTCGACAGCTCTTTGGTCTTGGCCATAGTGGAGTTTGAAGTGTGACTGACTGAGATTGTGGACACGTGTCTTTTGAATGAATGAATGAATGAATGAATGAAATGTTTATTGTCATCATCATCGGTATCATTGACAGTTAAAAAATGTGATATGATTTGCCCGAAGAAAGAAAAAAAACGAAGAAAGACCAAGGCAGATGGGAGAAGCATATGCTTGTCAATACCCGTCCCCCTACAGCCAGGGACGCACATTCTAACATGGTAGGGTTGCATACATCACATTACATGAGCTTTTCTTTTTCGTTTTTTGTTTTATACCGATAATGAGTTAAAACAGGTGCCATTAATAGACCTCGTTAGAAGTTAGACCTCTATGACAACCAGAAATCTTGCTTGTATGTAGGTGACCAAATACTTATTTTCCACTCTAATTTGGAAATAAATTCTTTAAAAATCAAACAATGGGATTTTCTGTTTTTTTTTCCACATTTTGTCTCTCATGGTTGAGGTTTATCCATGTTGACAATTACAGGCCTCTCTAATCTTTTCAAGTAGGAAAACTTGCACAATTGGTGGTTGATTAAATACTTTTTTGCCCCACTCTATTTAAAAAGCTCACATTTCAAACACCATGCTCACACATTACCACTGCAACACTCGCTGTACCTATCTCACTAACGCACTAAAACTCTAATTCCCACTTTGCACTCATCTCTCCCTTTATCTTCCTTCCACACACTCTCTTATACACTCCGCTATCTAAAAAAGAAAAACAACACACACACAAATAGCCCTCCTGCATCTGTGTTCTGTTTCCCCCTGAACGTCTTGGCCGCCAACCACCTGCCAGCCCACCTGCTGTTCATTTGTTCTTCACAGATTTTTCTTCTTCTATACATCCTTCAGTTTGCATTTCACAGTCGTGTTTGCCAAACAGCTTTAAGGTGCATAGGCGAGGACTTTAAGAGCTCCCGTCCTCAGTGAGTTTAGGGCTATTTACCTGCACTACTGTACTGTATACGCGCATGCGAAAACGGTGGCGATTGACAGATGGCGATGTCTTTACACACATTTCGAGGGGTATTATGAGACTCAAACAGAATTACCTCTCAGCTGTCCAACATTAGGTGCACCTGCATCATTTGAATGCGCAAAACAAAGTTTGCCCTAAACAAAGTTTGAACAAACAAAATATAGCAGTACAGTGGTTATTATTGTGGACATAGTTTAATTTAGTGTAGAACAAAGAGAACCAGTGATGCATACCTGTCAAGTTGCACGGTTTCGGCGTAATGTGTACGCTGTACGTTCAAAATGTGTACGTTTTCCGAGCATTACGATTTTTTTCTCTGTTCGGATTTTGTCACCGTTTGGGCAACGAGACAATGTGCGTTACTATGCGTTGCTACCTTGGTTGAATGACGCGAGAAAAGTCAGAGACACGGAGAAAGAAGAGCGGGAATGGGAAGGAAGGAAGAGTGTTGTGACGCTGTTTCAAACGCGATGCTAGGCTAGGTGGTTCCAATATTTCCCGTCTGTAGCCGACATACTACAATGTACGCCCACTTGATGCTACACTAGATATCATATGCATATAGAACTAGATGCGAAATGACAGACTCGGCGGCGTGAGTAAACAACTGCCAATTTAAAGCAGTAGACTTCTCAGAAAGGCTCTGTTGTAGTGAACCTACCTGGCGAACCTAAGTAACTTTTTATCTAAAATACTCCTAAATCGGCAAAATCTTGACTTAAATTTATCTTTAAATGATGAAACCGTTTTCAAATTTTCACATCTCAAAGGTAGACAGAAGGGAAGTAATGCAAAAACATGAGCAATTTGAAAAGTTTAACGGTTGATTTACAACATTAAATGACTTCCAAACAAAGCAAAGGTTACTGTTTTGTCCCTTTTATTATTATTTAAAAAAAAAAAAAAAAACATGAAAGGTAACACCAGTTACTTTGCCAAGTAACTAATCACCGTATTGGCCCGAATATAAGACGGTGTTTTTTTGCATTGAAATAAGATTGAAAATGAGGGGGTCGTCTTATATTCGCGGTCTAGACGTTATACCCATTCACGACGCTAGATGGCGCCAGATATCATTGAAGCGGTGTTCTGTCATGACAGATCTCAGCTACTCTCAAGTTTAACCAGTTTGCATTATTTTATTGCAATGTTTTTCATTATTCAGATTTGTTTCAAGACTACAGTTACAGATAGACTTCACTTTGATGGTTAATGCAGTTATTGCAATTTTGTTGTTTTATCACAATAGATAGGCCTCTGGTTTTTGAAATGTAAATAAACCATTCATTTACGAATGTGATTGCACTTTAAGTTTACATATTTAACTGTTCAGATATTAAGATTTGAATGAAGCAAAATAACATGCTTTTTCTGTCAAATATATTGTTATAATCATTTGTTTCGGATGCACTGTCATTATTTTCTGTATAAAAATTAATTTGGTGTTCAAAAAAGTCTTCTTTCAAACTTGAGTCTTGAAAAAGAGGGGGTCGTTTTATAATCAGGGCCGTCTTATATTCGGGCCAATACGGTACTCTTACTTTCAGGTACCTGAGTTACTAACGCAATTACTTTTTGGGAGAAGTAGTTTGTAACTGTAATTACTTCTTTAAAGTAAAATTAACAACACTGGTCCTACAGATGCAGTCTGCGGAATGAAAAGTGACGAAGGCGGAGATTTTATTCTGCCAATTTGTTGCCGAACACAATTTGCCTGCAACTATTGCTGATCGCTTCTCAGAATTAGCAAAAGAAATGTTCCCTGACTCAAAGTTTGCATCGGTAAGTTAATTGTATCAATTGACCTTTGTAATTTATAAATTGGACACAGAAATGAACTACCTTCAAGTCAAACTGAATTGCGAGCTGAAGTGCAACCATCAAAAGACATGATAGAAATGGCCAAAAGTGCTACATACAATTATAACAAAAGTCACTGTTAAATTTTAGTAATCATGATGTAGATGAAGATATTGCTTGTTCTTCGATTTCACCAGGTTATATGTGACAATATCACCAATAAATTCATATTATTTTAGAAATTGAGTTTTATTTTTGTTTCATATTGCACGCTATATAAAATGTTGTAAGATTAGTCATCAATTTGTAAGGGCATTGTAAGATTGCCAACGGCCTCGGGTTGACAGGTATGGTGATGGCAAAGAGGAAAAGTGTAAATCGGAGAACAGGAAATGGGTCTGTATCCTGATTGCTCAGAACAATAAAATAGCTCTTATTTTTATGAAATATATACTGTATTAAATGCTTTCACAGTAAACCTTATTGTGAAAATAAACCCCAAAGCAAAGCGAACTACACAACAAAAACATTTTTTCATTATAAAGTTGAAGCTTACGGATAAGCTTACGTACTAATGACTGGCATCCTGTGTTCGAGAAATCGATGATTCTGCAAGCGCAAAATTTACCGCATATTTCAAGGTCTTCCGTAGTTTCATCAAGGCCACTAGATGTCACGTTTAAATAGCACACGCCACACACAAAAAAGAAACTGCATTAATTATCTGAATGAATCCATCTATCCATCCATCTTCAGCCGCTTATCCGGAGTCGGGTCGCGGGGGCAGCAGTTTTAACACGGATTCCCAAACTTCTCTTTCCCTGGCCACATCGACTAGCTCTGACTGGGGGATCCTGAGGCGCTCCCAAGCCAGTGTCGAGATATAATCCCTCCACCTGGTTCTGGACCTGCACCAAGGTTTCTACCCAGCTGGATGTGTTAGGAATACCTCCCTAGGGAGGTGCCCTGGTGGCATCCGCGCCAGATGCCCGAACCACCTCAACTGACTCCTTTCAACGTGAAGGAGCAGCGGCTCGACTCTGAGCCTCTCACGAATAGCAACGTTCTTGACTATGTCTCTAATTGAGACACCAGCTATCCGCCTGAGAAAGACCATTTCGGCCGGTTGTACCCGTGACCTTGTCCTTTCGGTCATGACCCATTGTTCATGACCATAGGTGAGGGTCTCTTGGCTCAGCTCCCTCTTCGCTGCAAAAGTGCGATAAAGCGACAAAAGCTCCTGCTGCCCCGATTCTTCGTCCAATCTCAAGCTCCATTGTTCCCTCTCTCGTGAACAACACCCCGAAATACTTTAACTCCTTCACTTGAGGAAGCACCTCATTCCCTACCCGGAGAAGGCAATCCCCCGATTTCCTGCAAGAACCATGGCCTCAGGTTTGGCGGTGCTGATCGTCATCCCCGCCGTTTCACACTCGGCTGCAAACCTGTCCAGTGAGTGCTACAGGTCACAGACTGATGATGCAAACAGGACCACATCATGTGCAAAAAGCAGCAATGCAATCCTCAGCCCTCCAAACTGTAAACCCTCTCCACCATGACTATGCCCAGTTATCCTGTCCATAAAAATGAAGAACAGAATTGGTGACAAAGCGCAACCCTGGCGAAGGCCAACACCTACGTGGAACAAGTCTGACTTAGTGCCAAGGACATGGACACAACTCTTACTTTGGGTGTACAGGGATTGGATGACCCAAAGGTATGGCTCCCTCACCCCATACTCCCGCAATACCTCCCACAGTATATCCCGGGGGACCCGGTCATATGCCTTTTCCAGGTCCACAAAGCACATGTAGACTGGATGAGCATACTCCCCAGGATTCCAGCGAGAGTAAAGAATTGGTCTGTTGTTCCACTGCCAGGACGGAACCCACATTGTTCCTTCTCATTTAGATGTTCCACAATCGGCCGGACCCTCCTTTCCAGTACCTTGGAGTTGACTTTCCCAGGGAGGCTGAGGAGTGTGTTGCCTGTCTGAATGAATATTAGATTTATCCACTCGAGAGCATTCATAGACTTCACTATCAGTTGATGAGACAGCTCCTACAGGCATTGCAAAACGGCTCCCTGCAGGCAGAGCGTCAGCTTTCACTGCGATAAACTCAAACACACGCTGCGTTCCGATGCCGGATTTAGGTAGAAACAGGAAGAAAGTTTTAGTGCATACAAGCAGGCAGGAGTGTCTTGATAGTGATTCAATAATCAATACTCAATCAATAATTATCAATAATTCAATAATCAGTAATTATTACATAAAATAGCACCATGCATGCATTTTGAAACATTGTGAAAAAAATGAACGGAAAAAAATAGCGTAACTTTAGTTTATTAGGGAACGACTTTGAATTTTTTGTTGCCGCTACTCATGGAGGCTCGTACATGCCTAAGATAGGTGCATGTTTTGGTTTTAGGTCGCTAGTGGCTTTGGTTTTGAAAGATTTTGAATTTAAAGTTTTTGAAAATAGGCCCCCTACGGAGCAGCCCCAAGTCAAATTTCCCATCAATTGATAGTGAAGTCTATAAAGCAATAATGTTTATTAAAAAAGTGGATAATTTCCTTAGTTTAATTGTTTACACTGATTGAATGTTCTGCACTTTATCAGATTTTTTTTCTGCTGCATGCTGTAGGCCTCTCTTTAAGATATCTAAGTCAAGTGGATGGCTTCTACTTTGTTTAAATCTGTCTTTCAATATCACTTCTACCTTCATCCCATTGTTTGATTAAATGTTTTGCACTTTTTTTTTCCCGATTTAACAATTAGCTGACTCTTAGTTGATCTTTAGTTATCAGTATGTCCATGTTAACTAAGTGGCTTAAACACACACACACACACTAGTAGGAGCAGCACAATATTTATCGGATTGAAATAAAAAAATATATACAGTATATGGCGGAAAACAGACAAGACTGAAAAAGCAGTTTCTGCTCTTGCAACCCTCTTTAAAACAAACTGCTGTATTTTAAGCCAAAAGAACTGTTGTATTTGATAGAACAACATGTCTATATGCTGCCATAGCAGATTCATGGCGCATTAAGCCCCCGAACTATTTTTAATTTGTCCTTTTTACCCTGAAAACCCCCGTTTACAGACATCGCGCAACCGCTTTTGTTTCAACCCAGCCATTAAACCAAGGTAATTATTAATATTTATTATTCAAAATGTCTGTCATTTTTTGCTTACAATCATTAATTGATGTCTTATATTTCCTTTAAAAAATAAAAATAAATAAAAATTATTCACTCGCATATTTTATATTTTTAAACAAATGATGTCACAGTGGAAAAATGGCGTCTTTAAAAAAGTCACAGATATCTACCTCATAACTATCGCTTAATTGTATTTTTTTTGTTACTGTCGTATTTTCTCCAATATGTTAGATGATAAATAATCGATCCAAACAAAGAAAAATTGAAAAAACAAAAAAAACTTTAAAAGGGTAATGCACAGTATATGAAAAAGAAAATCTCGACCACTCCTTGATGTCTGCGATTTCTGCATCCCGACCCTTGTTATATTGCCATGTTTCACCCATAAAATCCCCCAAAAAATCCAGCTGTGGCCATTCACAGCTGTGTCTTGACACTCTGTGATACATGCTACATGGAGTTTTTGGATCGAAACATGGTAAGTACGCGATAATATCTCGTTAAAGTCATGGCGTCTTTAATTCTGCTCACGTGCTCTCACCTCCAGATAGGGTTTTGCTGTTTAAAAAAAAAAAGATTTTTTTTTTTTTTTAAATGCCCACCTGTTCAAAATTTTTCTTCCCCCCAAAAATTGAGATTTTAAGCTTTCCAATGATGTATAACACAAGCATATCGGACAATTTTGAAATTTGGCCAAATTGGGGGTCTCAGAGCGCAACTTCAAATCACCTGAGTGTTTTCCGCCATATATTAAAAAAAGAAGTCTTGAAATTCTATTCATTCATCCCCATCAGTCTACAGCAGTGCTTCTCAATTATTTTCTGTTACGCCCCCCAAGTAAGACGTAAATGTTTCGCGCCCCCCCAACTCTCTGCCGCCACTGTAAATAGTATAATTTGTCTATAATATTACTACTATAGGTACGCCTCAGCCTAACATTGTGTCCTTTTTTTCTATTAAAGAAAAAAAGTAACATAGATCAACTTATAATAAAGTATAACTTTATTAACATTGTTTTGCTTGTAACAGAAAAGACTTAATGCGCATCAATTTGCCTGAAGTAAAAAAAAAAAAAAAAAGTCACATCCAAACTGTAAAAATACACTCAAGGTACATTTTTGACCATTTGATGCTGAAAAATAAAATGTAATAAAATCAGTAAATGATAACAAATTCAAATTGATTAGAAACATTTACTCTTCAGGACAACATGCCAAAAAATTTGACCGAAAAAAACAAAACTGAATAGAAGAGGGAAAAAGTGTCTTTGGACAGAAGGAAAGTTTTTATTTTCGCTGATTCACCACAGTGCTCACTGGTTTACTGATATAACACTGACAAAGCGGGACGATTGTGACAATTGGCAATATTCGGCACGTTTTCGCTGAAAAACAATCAAGCGGCTTATCAATGAGATTGAGGTCTAATGTCTTTAAGTGGCGTCTTAACTGACTTGGCTTCAGACGCTCCGCTATAATCATTTTTAGACTCAGTAAACAGTGGTCTTTGCTCATTTCCCACTATATTAAAAGTCAAAGCCAAAAGGCAAACGGCCCGAAAAAAGCGCATTCTCGGTGGCCGAGGGAGAACCGTAGGTGAGGGCGGTGGTCGTGACGATCCCAAGCCGAAAACGGCACTTCTCGGCCGGACACGTGAGAAACGGAGAAGACAGTGGGTCGCTGTGTGAGACTGTGAGTCTAGCTATGCATGAGTCTCTTCCGTGTGCTCCTGCTTATTTCAAAAATACTGCATGCACTTTGAAAATGAGAGCGCCACTGCCACCCACGGAGTGGATGTGCAAGTACAATTTATTCTAGTACGGCAAAAAAAAAAAAAAAAAAAGCATGTTCCCCGAGGTCACTCGCGCCACCCCTGGCATCGGTCTGCGCCCCCCTGGGGCGCCCCACCATTTGAGAAGTACTGGTCTACAGCAACTATCATCTGATGTATTTGATCACATTAGATTGTGGAGCTGCTTCTAGTGAAGTACCTTGTGGGTGAGTATTCAAAACAGCAATTTAAAAAAAATGGTTAATTGGGAACCCATCGCAGGGTGTAATTAAGCTGTAAATTTCAAGGCAAGTAAACCTTCAAAGTGGCCAACAGCATGTGTGTCCTTTTGACCGTCATACAGTATTTATGAGCACATTGGTCATTAGCAGACAACCTTCTCATCAGACATGACTTGTAGGTGTTCATTAAATGACATGATTAGGCTGATTTTCCTTTTTTTAAAAGGCAACAAAGCCTTTCTGTCGAGTTTATTTTTTTAAATGAAATACAGTACATGACTTACAAACATCCCGATGGAACCACATCCAGATGGCAAAGTGGGCACTTTTTTTTTAACCGCAGCCTCAATCACCATTCAAACACTCTAGTGAGTAATGGTGAGAGAGTGAGCTGACTGTCTTTCAAGTACAAATAGAACAGCAACAGAGAGACACATTTAGACAGTAGAGTGGGCAGTGAAGCACCGGGGGGCGGGGGCTATGGTGGTCTCGCTTCCCCTGTAATGCATTATTTATTTGCATTTCAACATGTGCGCTCGTCATCATATCCTAAAATGCAAACACTAAGTCAACACATTATATGGTCAACACCAACCACAAAGTTGTGGATGACAGGAGGACACTTCCTTATGCCGAATGGGACACATTCAGTGTCCTTGCACTATTAATTAGCGTATCCCCATGCTGTGGGAGTCAGTGTTACAGTAGTCTATAGAAGTACACTAAATGATCCTAATGACACCACTGTCCTCCAGCATGCAACAGTTAACATCATTACCATAACTGGATTTTAGGGGGGGGGGGGGGGGGGGGGGTCCAGCCTCCCCCCCCCCCTGGTGGCCGAAATGTCGTTGCATGTAATTGACTTTCCTATATACAGTAAGCTTGAGAACGATAAACCGATACGACCGGATATCCGGTTTTACAGGTGAGAGATACAGCTGTATCGATAGTCAAGTTACCATTTGACAGTAATTAGCCATTAAATATTCAATAAACTGATAGTAGAGATAGAATTCGGCTATCGCGAGCACAAGAATCGGCTTCTAATGCCTAGTTTAATGGATTGCTTAATATGATCATAATTTAGCTTTTACCTCACATGCTGCGCTTGTGTCATTCACCACACAGCCCACTTAGATTGTGTCCACCGTCGTGGTTGCCTCAACTTTCCATTCGTTTCGGCAGAACCGCTAGTAGTCGCCGTCATTACCCGATCGTCACGGGTGTTTCATAACAACGCGAGAGCTAACAAAACCATTGAAACGCACGCTCAAACAAAACTAGTAGTGGCAACGAAGCAACATGCTAAAAAAATGGACAGTTTGCGCACCACGCCAGCGACGTGGAGCGATTGATTTTTTAACGCACCCAGGAAAACAAAAGTCGGACTTTGAAGTGACGAAGGCAGCCAGATCTGTTCGCCTGGGACAGAGCTACTGTGAAGTGTGAAGCGGTACAGAGATCGTGAGTTTTTCATCCTGAAAAATAACCCACTACAATGGTGGAAAGGGCGGAATATTGTTTCCACGAAACGCAGTCTACTTAATCATGAACATGTGGATCAGTTGATCTTCCTCAAGAAAAATCTACCCTTCAAAAAAGATATAGACAGTGATGAGGAATAAAAAAATGTGGAAGCACAGGCATAAGACTTTGCTGTGTATAAGGTTAAAGTAATGATTATAGACCCGTATGTCTAAAATGCCATGTTTTTATTCCCCCAGTTATACCAGTGGTAAAGCATAATTTATTATTTATTTATGATGACACTAGCAGGTTTAATTGTTTTTTTCTAGAGCTGCTGCATATAATTAATATTTTTTGCTAGTAAGATGTTTACGTTGAAAGTTTGCACTTCAATTACTTACCTATTGTGTTCAAAACACCAGGAAATACAGTAATAAAATTACTGCACTTTATTGTTGTCTGTCACTGGAGTTTTAGTCAAATTATCAATCCCAACAAAATGACGATCATATAGTAAGCTTTATATTTTTCATAAAACAATAAAACATAACATTGGTATGACATTTTGCTGTTTAATTTAATATTTAATCTTTTTTTTATATGTTTAAAATACTGTACGAACACACACAAATATTTACTATCGTATCGTTTTCACTGTTTCATTCTTAAAATGTATCGAATCGTATCGAATCGCTCTGCCTTAAAAATGTATCGGTTTTTTTTAATCAAATCGTAACCTCTGTATCTAGATACATATCGAATCGGCTTCATGCCAGAGATTCCCAACCCTAACTAGTATATATAAAAGTTGCAAAGCAATAAAAATGCAAAAAAATGAATGAAATGGAAAAAAAAAAAAAAAAAAAAACTTTTTATAATGGGTCAAAATTATTTTTCGAGCGCCTTAGACAGTCATGTGCTTTGCATATAATTTTAAAAAATATATTAGAGAAAAAATATTCTTAAAAATATTTTTTTTCTTTGATTGAAAATATATGGGGGGAAACACAGACATGACTGAAAAAGCAGTTTCTGCTCTTGCACTCCTCTTTAAAAGAAACTGCTGTATTTTAAGCCAAAACAACTGTTGTGTTTGATAGAACAATATGTCTATATGCTTCCATAGCAGATTCATGGCGCATGAAGCCCCCGAAGTATTTTTAATTTGTCCGTTTTACCTTGGAAACCCCTGGTTACAGACGTCGCGCAACCGCTTTTGTTTCAACCCAGCCATAAAAAGAAGGTAATTATATTTATTATTCAAAATGTCTGTCATTTTTAGCTTAGAATCATTAATTGATCTCTAATATTTCGTTTAAAAAAAAAAAAAAAAAAAAAAAGAAAAGACTTTAAAATTTATTCACTCACATATTTTAAACTTTTAAACAAATGACGTCACAATGAAAAAAATGGTGTCTTTAAAAAGATCACGGATATCTCTCCTCATAACTATCGCTTAATTGTATTTTTTTGTTACTGTCTCATTTTCCCCAATATGTTAGATGATAAATAATCAATCCAAACAAAGAAAAATTGGGGGAAAAAAAAAAACGTTTAAAAGGGTAAATATATGAAAAAAAACATCTCGACCACTCCTTGATGTCTGCGATTTCTGCATCGAGACCCTTGTTATATTACCATGTTTCACCCATAAAATCCCCCAAAAATCCGACTGTGGCCAATCACATCTGTGTCTTGACACTCGATGATACCTGCTACATGGAGTTTTTGGATCGAAACGAGGTAAGTATGCGATAATATCTCGTTAAAATCATGGCGTCTTTAATTCTGGTCTCGCGTGCTACATTGGCACGACACCGGCGGGGGTACCAAATTCAATGGATGACGATCTTGGCGAAAAGTATTGCCTAAGCAGCCTGATTTGGAATTCCTCTCAAGAACGATGGGAAACAAAAAATGCTCGTTGTCAACTTATTATTTTAAATATTCTTGTAAGTTAATTTGATTGCTAACAATGCGTTTTGGGGTCCTCAGCATGTTGTGTTGTCAAAATCCGCCTATGATTAATTCTTCTGTTTTTTTTTTTTTTTTTTTTTTTTGCCTAGGAAACAAAAGAAAAAACTGAAAACTTCATTTTTCAGACCCCTCGCCGAAACAATGTTTCAGCTTCAACGAAACACATAAAAAATTAATGTTTTTTTGGGATATATATTATTGACTTACTTTCTAACAGAGAGTGGGCTTCTAAAAGAAAAGACTTAGCTAGACAGTTCATGCACAGAAACTCCTGCTGTCATTTATTGCACACATGGCACTATCTAACATCAATAGCGACAAACACTTTGCTCTTTTTTTGTTGTTGTTGTTGTTGCCTGTCACTTTAGTGCTTCATTTAGAATCAGTGTCATTTTCTTTATTCATTGTGAATCACTTTTATTTGAAACTAAAAAAAGGTGATGCTACAGAAACAAAGTTTACATAATTACTTAAAGGGTCTCCTGTGTAATGCAACAAATATTTGTATCTGACCATGGACTTCATAATGTATTGACATGACAATTTCCCCATTCACTGTGTCACGACATCCCGAAGGGGGCCGTACCACACTCCGCTTCATTTATTAGCAGTCGGTCACATGCTGCGAACACCATATTTAGGTTGAAAAAGTACCAAAGCTGTACTGCATACAAACAGGAAGGATTGTCTTATGGGTAATTTGTTCGAGGATTCAAGGTAAATTTGAAACGTGAAAAAAATTACTAGGAGAAATTAGGAGCTACACCATTGGCATTATACTTTGCAAAATTTACGTAAAATAACTGCTAACTACAAAAAGCTATTTTTGTACAAAGGGGGACGCTACAGTGACTTAAAAACTAGCAGCGCTAACTGCCCGTTTTTTTTTTTTTTTCTTTTAACCAAGAATCGAGACTGTTTAACATCCATATAAAGAATTCAGGGAATTAAGCATTTATTCACAAGAATTTAATGGAACAAACTCTTTGTTTACATATGGCGGCCGCTAATTTGCTTACCGACTAGTATCATAGTTCGCAATATTTACGTAAAATAAATGCTAACATCACGTTATTATTATTATTTTTTTGCTTTGAACCAACAATCGAGACTGTTTTATGTCCATATCTTTAAAGAATTCAGGGCTTTAAGCATTTTTTCACAAGAATTTAACGGAAAAAGCTATTTGTTTACATATGGCGGCCGCGAATTTGCTTACCGACTAGCATCATAGTTTGCAATCTTTACGTAAAATAATTGCTAACTGCGCGTTTTTTGTTTTTTTTTGCTTATAATCAAGAATCGAGACTGTTTTATGTCCATATCTATAAAGAATTCAGGGATTTAAGCATTCATTCACAAGAATTTAACGGAAAAAGCAATTTGTTTACGTATGGTGGCCACTAATTTGCTTACCGACTAGCATCATAGTTCGCAATATTTATGTATAATAATTGCTAACTGCACGTTTTTTTTTTTTTTTGCTCTGAACCAACAATCGAGACTGTTTTATGTCCATATCTATAAATAATTCAGGGATTTAAGCATTTATTCACAAGAATTTAACGGAAAAAGCAATTTGTTTACGTATGGCGGCCGCTAATTTGCTTACTGACTAGCATCATAGTTCGCAATATATACGTAAAATGAATGCTAACTGCACGTTTTCTTTTGCTTTTAACTAAGAATGGAGACTGTTTTACGTCCATATCTATAAAGAATTCAGGGCTTTAAGCATTTTTTTACAAGAATTTAACGGAAAAAGCTATTTGTTTACATATGGCGGCCGCTAATTTGCTTACCGACTAGCATCATAGTTCGCAATACTTAAGTAAAATAAATGCTAACGGCTCTTTTTTTTTTTTTTTTTTTTGCTTTTGACCAAGAATTGAGACTTTTTTACGTCCATATCTATAAAGAATTCGGGTCTTAAAGCATTTAGCTCTTTGTCTGTGTTTCCATTCGGCCAGCTTTGACGGTGATAGGCCCCCAATGAATAGGCCCTGCGTCCCGTCAATACATTATGAAGTCTATGATCTGACGTAATATTTCAAGTTGAAGTACTGCTAAAAGATTGACTTGTTCAAAAATCATGATGGATGGATGGATGGATGGATGGATGGATGGATGGATGGATGGATGGATGGATGGATGGATGGATGGATGGATGGATGGATGGATGGATGGATGGATGGATGGATGGATGGATGGATGGATGGATGGATGGATGGATGGATGGATGGATGGATGGAGTTCAGATATGTAGGTAGACAGCTAGAGCTTTTCTACTGGACCTAATCTGATTGCGCAAGTCTACCAAATGTTGAGCATTAGCATTGAGGTCCTCGAACATACACATTTTCCTCCCACGTTCACTCCGTGGAGTATAATAAACTCATATATTGGCATGTGATATTTGGCAAGAAAATGCGTGGCAGTTGCTGAAAGGTCTGATGAGAGTGCCAGGCTGTTAATGCCGCTGCAGGTGCAAACGACAAAGCTGACAAATGAGCAGGAAACCTACTCGGGAGCGTGCGTAGGTGTCGGCGAGCAAAAAAAAAAAAGGCTCAGAGGCCGAGGCGCAACATGCTCTGGTGCTCTTCAAATGGCTGCTCTCGCACACCCACTCGTCATTACACTCACGTAACTACTGTACAGTGTGTGTGTGTGCTGACAAATCCGTGAGTGGAGTACATTCGTCATTTATATGGAGGGAAGTCGTCATTTGTGTCCATCAATCTGTGTAGTGAGGCTTTGCAGTCGCTGAAAGACTATACTCAATACACACATACATGCACATCATTACGCAACATTAGCATTAGAAAACAATACCTAGCTTCGTCCTGCAAATTTGTACATGGAAGGAATGGAAAATGGGGGCCATTGTGTGGAAATGAGACACACAAAGCGAAATGTGATTTTGCTTTTCAGACAAATGGGAAAGTTATACAATGAGACTGGGGCAGGCTGGGAAAAAAAAACAGTCTTTTAAAGCCAAGACGAGATTATAGCATACATATATCAGTGGTTCACAATCATTTATTACAATATGCACTGTACAACCTCAAATAATACTTGGCTTTCCAAGTACCTCCATCTACCTAACCTCTCCCCGGCTGCTTGGTTGGTGTGAAAAGTCCAGCTGCACCAACTACTTTCAACGACCAATAAGATTAAGCATTCGTCATCCGCCAACCACGCCCACAGCGTTCAACTACCAATTAGATCAAGCGTTCCTCATCCGCCAACCATGCCCACGGGTTTCAATGACCCTTCGGATCCTTCATTGGTCATCCGCCAACCGCGCCCCCTGCTTTCAACCATCCTGACCGCTATATATAGTAATTAATAGATATGTTGATTATGGGGGACTTGCCGATATACAGTACATATGTAACCCCTTTTAATTAAAACCCAGATTACCCACGATTCACTCTAAACTTAACTAGAGGGGTTTGAGCCCTAACCTTAACTAGTCTCCCTTATAAAAAGAAAATGACCGTATTATCCCAAATATAAGATGGTGTTTTTTGCATTGAAATAACACTGAAAAAGAAGGGGTTGTCTTATATTCGCGGTCTAGACGTTATACCCATTCACGACGCTAGATGGCGCCAGATATCATTGAAACAATGTCCTGTCATGACAGATCTCAGCTACTCTCCCCATTTACGACGCTAGATGGCGCCAGATATCATTGAAGCGATGTTCTGTCATGACAGATCTCAGCTACTTTCAAGTTTAACCAGTTTGCATTATTTTATTGCAATGTTTTTCCCTATTCAGATTTGTTTCAAGACTACAGTTACAGTTAGACTTCACTTTGATGGTTAATGCAATTATTGCAATTTTGTTGTTTTATCACAATAGATTGGTTTATTTACATTTCAAAAACCAGAAGCCATTCATTTACGAATGTGATTGCACTTTAGTTTACAAATTTAAAATTTCAGATATTAAGATTTGAATGAGGCAAAATAACATACTTTTTCTCTCAAATATATTGTTATAATTATTTGTTTCGAATGTACTGTAATTATTTTCCGTCTAAAAATTAATTTGTTGTTCAAAAAGTCTTTTTTCAAACTTGAGTCTTGAAAAAGAGGGGGTCGTCTTCTAACATGATTAGTGTCATACGTTTATGTGCGGCTTCATTATCAGTGGGTTAGAGTTGCAGTGTCACGCAAATGTAAATGTAAGAAATCTATCAAAATACGATGTAGTTTTCCGAGCTAGTAATTGGTTCCCCATCTGACATTTTTTCATACTAAAAGCATAAACTGATTGCAACGCGGTATGCAAATTGATACAAGACAGCACTCCCGAAGGTCCCAAGTGGCTTTTTCATTATCATAATGGTTCGTTAAAATTGCTCCTATGTCCAAGACATAACACATGAGAGTGAAACCAAAGGACACAAAGGGGTGACTAAAGACATGTCTTGACAAATAGCCATCAATCTTTAATTGGAGGCAACTGTTTCAGGGCTTATGGAGTAAAACTCTCCAACCAGCATATTTTCAGTAATGGAGGATGTTAGACCGTTCGGCCGTGACCCGTAAATGTGTTCACTCTGACTTTGGCCACGTAATCAGAAGCACAACACTACCATTAAACCAACAGTTTGACTGTACTGTCCTGCTTGTCTTATAAGAAATGGTATTCCTTATTTTCTCCCTATTTATTTATACGCCGCTAGTTCTGAATACAGTGCTAGCCAAAAGTTTTGGCACCCCTGCAATTCTGTCAGATAATGCTCAATTTCTCCCGGAAAATGATTGCAATTACAAATGCTTTGGTACTAATATCTTCATCTATTTTGCTTCATATGAAAAAACACAAAAGAGATTGGGAACAAAATTAAATCATTATCATTTTTACACAAAACTCCAAAAATCGTCCGGACAGAAGTATTGACATCCTTTGAAAAATCATGTGATGCTTCTCTAATTTGTGTAATTAACAGCACCTGTTACTTACCTGTGGCACATAACAGGTGGTGGCAATAACTAAATCACACTTGCAGCCAGTTAAAATGGATTAAAGTTAACTCGACCTCTGTCCTGTGTCCTTGTGTATACCACATTGAGCATGGAGAAAAAAAAGACCAAAGAACTGTCTGAGGACCCGAGAAGCAAAATTGTGAGGAAGCATGGGCAATCTCAAGGCTACAAGTCCTGCATGGTTTTGTGTCTACCGTGCGCAGTGTCATCAATAAGTGTAAAGCCCATGGCACCGTGGCGAATCTCCCTAGATGTGGACGGAAAAGAAAAATTGACGAGAGATATCAACGAAAGATTATGCGGATGGTGGATAAAGAACCTCGACTAACATCCAAACAAGTTCAAGCTGTCCTACAGTCCGAGGGTACAACAGTGTCAACCCGTACTATCCGACGGCGTCTGAATGAAAAGGGACTCTATAGAATGATACCCAGGAAGACCCCACTTCTGACCCAGAGACATAAAAAAGCCAGGCTGGAGTTTGCCAAAACTTTCCTGAGAAAGCCAAAAACATTTTGGAAGAATGTTCCCTTGTCAAGTGAGACAAAAGTAGAGCTTTTTGGAAAAGCATGAACATAGAGTTTACAGGGAAAAAAACGAGGCCTTCAAAGAAAAGAACACGGTCCCCACAGTCAAACATGGCGGCGGTTCCCTGATGTTTTGGGGTTGATTTGCTACCTCTGGCACTGGACTGCTTGACTGTGTGCATGGCATTATGAAGTCTGAAGACTGCCAACAAATTTTGCAGCATACTGTAGGGCCCAGTGTGAGAAAGCTGGGTTTCGCTCAGAGGTCACGGGTCTTCCTGTAGGACAATGACCAAAAACACACTCCAAACACCACTAGAAACTGGTTTTAGCGAAAGCACTGGAAACTTCTAAAGTGGCCAGCAATGAGTCCAGACCTGAATCCCATAGAACACCTGTGTGGAGATCTGAAAATGACAATTTGGAGAAGGCACCGTTCAAATCTCAGGGACCTGGAGCAGGGGTGGCCAAAGAAGAATGGTCTAAAATTCCAGCATAGCATTGTAAGAAACTCATTCATGGGTACCGGAAGCGGTTCGCAGTTATTTTGTCTGAAGGTTGTGGTACAAAGTATTAGGCTGAGGGTGTCAATACTTTTGTCCGGCCCATTTTTGGAGTTTAGTGTAAAATGATAATGATTTTTTTTTTCCATTCTCTTTTGTGTTTTTTCATTGCAAGCAAAATAAACGAAGATATTACCACCAAAGTATTTGTAATTGCAATCATTTTCTGGGAGAAATTGAGCATTGCTAGCAACCTGTTGGTTCCTTATTTTTATTTATTTATTTTTTTTAAAAAAGTGACACCTTTTTAAAACGATATATCGATTATTGATTATTATACGATTATTATTATGCTCATCCAAGAGAATTGCAGAGGTGGCAATACTTTTGGCCAGCACTGTAAGTAATTTTCCTGGTTATACAGTATATTGGTGGTTATCTAGCACAACTGTAGGTTGTAACTCAGTAGCTGCCATTGATAGCAATAGACGGCCAATCCATTTGAACAGGGAGTGGCAAGCAGCAAATGGTCAGTCACTGTAAGCCGTTTCCAGTTCAATTGGAATGGACGTCTTTCACCGTCAGCGGCACTGACACATGATCATTTACTGCCAGACCTCCCAGCAGTACTGCTAGTCTTTTTGTAAACGACATTAAATGCTGCAACACGCGTTCCCAAATTGAAATCAGATTATCTAAAACGCCAACGATGGATTGATCCGCAAATGTCTGAGCTTGTTCTATTATTTCCTCGAGAATCCACTTGAACTAAAACGACCTCATTTATAGAATCTTATGCTAACCGTGTTGCTAAAACACTAAACCTAACAAATAGAGTTGTGAAGAACACAACAGCTGGTGTCAAATATTTACAACACATGATCTTTCAATGAGTAAAGTTGATTTCAGATATATTTTGAAGCACTGTTTTATGATCAGATATATTACTAGCTAAACAACAAATATCCAATGCAAGCGTTCCCACAAATCCCATTGCTCCAAGCAAAGTCACTGTGAGTTGAGGCGAAGGAGAAGCAAAGCGAGGAAGAAACGTGAAGCTCGACAGCACTTCATGGAGGGAGCATCGGGCGTCATCATAATACACACTGACACAACTTGGCCCGCCTGGAAGGGCATACACAACACTCTGCACTCTTGTTGTGGTTGTACTAGTACAGTAGCTGTAGTCGTAGCACAATCTGACCTCAAACACCGACTTTAATTAGCGTCCGCCTTTGTAGCACTAATACACTGCCACGCCCCACCAAGTGAGGCGTATTACACGGTTGGCGGACTTAATTGTCTTCGGCGTCCTTATTTTAAGACCCCCATGAGACGAGAGGATTCATTGAACTGACTAATGGTAATTAAAAGTCCACTCATTAATCATCTATAACAGTTGGAGATTTTTCTATAAAAATGGATGAATTGGGATGGGTAAAATGATTGATTGATCGCCTCCTCCAAAATTCAATATTGATACAGCAAAGCCTCTGATAAGATTCCCGTCTGGTGGAAGTGAGTGCTTTCAAAGCTTTTAAATTTGACATTATGTCATAGTGTCAATGTGTCTCTGGAACACAGGATATAGTACTGTAGCGAAAACTAATTTTTGTCAATTTTCAGAGGTTTTGATGTTCAAAAATGAGAGGAATTGCCACATGCAAATGAAATCCATTAGAAATCTTTCAACAGGTTCTCTATTTCTGCGTTTTTATTTCTTGAGGAATCAAAATAAAATTGTTATTTATTATGCGTTACACCCGCAATGGTTCATGGGTAGTTGTGGAAACCATGACTGTACACATTGATGGAAAAGCGATTGTACATTAACTCCTTTATAGTGTCCTTTTAATATTAATAAATTACAGCTGCATCTCTAAGGAAAGTTTGTTTTATCTGCCATTCGGTTGTATTGCGTTCACGTTGCACAAACCCGAGCAACGCCGGGCCATAGTGCTAGTCAAAACTAATTGCAATTTAATATTTTTTTATTTCATTTATTTATTTTTTTTAACCTGTCCTGTTTAGCTGTTTGACATGGAGAATGGAAGTCTAACTGTCCGGTTGGTCTGAACAGTTTTAATGTTTCACATTGAGATTATGACATACTCCCATTGTGATCATTCAACATACCTTGTTTATTATGACAAAGCAGCGAACAGGAAGGGGTTATGGGGGAACAGAAGAAAAACACAAGAGAAGAAAGAAAAACACAAACAACAACAAGAAATACATTGAACGCCTACACTAACTATTTTAATATGTTGGTGCTGTCGTCAGCTAGATGTATTTCCGGTTGACACCATGTGGGGGCCTGTTGACCAGGGAAAGAAGGGGACGGGGGAGTCTATAAGCTAAGTGATTGAAAGGGGTAGAGTGTACACAAATCAGCTCTGTGATCTAGAACCCAGTAATTGTGTGAATCCCTTGTGAGTGTAAGCCCGTTGGCGGCCACCCCATCACCACTCCTGGCACCGGTACCCCCCACCCAAGCGCGCCCAATCACATCCAGCCGCACGCGAGCCCCACCAAGCACGCGATAGCCAAGCAGATGAGCGGAGACGCCACGCGGGCGCTAACCCAGGGCCACGGCCCCCACCCACACAGCCCGGGGAGGGAGGGCAGCACAGCCCATCCCTCCTCCCGCAGCCCAGCAAAGAAACCATTAAATTTTAAATGTGAGCCTTCTAAGTTAATACAAAGCTCCAGTAGAGAAGCCAAACACTGTACACAAGTAAGACTATTATTATTAGACTGTAACGGGGGCAGGTTAGAAAGTTCACTCCATTTGCTATTGTTCTTCTTGTTGGTGTTGACACTAATTTAAATTGCTCTGTTAATCGTGAATGGCTCGAGATGCAATTAGGTACATATATTCTAAATCTACTGTGGTGCCCGTTCCACAGGGCTCACCACAGAGGTTCAGCACCATGGATGGCAATCACCACCACACCTGCCGGCAATTGACTCATCAGGCCACACCTGGTGGCTCGTCACCCATCAAGCCACTTTCCCCAACCTATAAAAGGGGAGAACTCATGAGAGGCAGTGTTGTCACCGTTTTCTTGAATAAGTAATTTCATCACTGATTATGCCTCAAAAAAGTAATTTAATTAGTTTACTGATTATTTCATTATCAAAGTATCTAAGTTACTTTAAAAGTAATTTATCTGTTACTTTTGAACAATTTTCCGCCCATTGCTGCCTCAACATAGGAATGACAACAGAAAAATGTCATCGCATGTAATTGACTTTCTGAGAATTGCATTTAAAGGAGAAGATTAAAATTTTTCACATAACATTTAATCTTTGAGTTAGCGGGGGTTAATAAGTCGATGGGGTTGTTTTTAACCATCATCGACTCGCGCTAGTTTAGCCACTCCAGAGCCCTAAAACTAACAAATAACTGACAAAACTGCACGGAATTTGTTCAAATCAACTCCAATGGCTAATTATACCCCTGCCAACTCGAAGATTAAGTCTAATGTCAAAAATTCTGAACGTCTCCTTTAAAATAAAGACCGAGCCGTTAAAATGTTGTCTAAAAAAGTTGTAAAGCAATAGAACAAACAACAAAAATGAATGAAATGAACAAGAACCCTACAAAGGATTTTATAATGGGTCAAAAATATTTTTCGAACAAATCATGTGACAAGCACCTTAGAGACTGTCCTTTGCTTTGCTTAGCCAAAACTACAGCTGACGATGGATATTTAGAATTTCTTTAAACCTAAGCTTTCAAAAGCTTCAGCAACAACTGAGCTTGAACCCAGGATCGAACACGAAGTGTCAAGATGTATATATACACAGTACAGGCCAAAAGTTTAAACGCACCTCATTCAATGCAATACAAATGATGGTCATCAACATGTTTACGTTTACAATACGCATTCCTTCTCAGACCCCTATTAATTTTTTTAATCTCACATCATATTAAATAATCACTAAATGTTATTTTGAATGCACTCCATCCGGGCTGTGGTAGTTCAGCTTTTAAATGAGAGGATAAACAGAAAACAAAGCAGCAATATTCAACTTCAGATACTGCTCAACAATATCCTTCAAACTCAATGATTAATGAAAATGTTATAAAGTAAATAAATCAAATATAAATAAAAAAAGGCAGTTTTGTGTCTACTATCATGGTTTACACTCATGAAACAGTAGAATAGGCTCAATAGCAGAGATTATAATCAAAAACACAGTTTTCTAAAGTTGTAGCCTCCAAGTGGTGTTCTTGTAGGGGGGCAGACACAGAGAAAAGCATGAATATGAAACCAGGGACTCTGATTGTGAATTACGTACCATTACTTCCTCTGTTATTTTATGTAGATTAGCCACTTTGATAATGTGGAGTCATGTTACAGCATGGCAAATGGCGTACCGCACGTATGCTATTTTTAGACCGTGACATCGCATCGTAAAGCGGAAGTAAAGCCGAAGTGGGACATTAAAGACCCGCCCTCGCGTAGAAACAACGTAATTTGTGCTACTTTTCGCCGGTAATCTTTCAAAAACGAACATGCCGATTACACATTGCTTTTTTGGAACTTGTAGAAACGACTCTAGACATTACGACACATGAAGGATGTTTTCTTCATACGTTTCCGGAAACCAAAAACTCGGGAGGAAAAAATGTGAAGACGGAATCAACTTGCGCGGACTTTAACACCTGCTTGGTGAATCCATTCACATTTCATATGCAGTAAACATTTTATTGGGTTGGCATGGTCTTTCAGAGGACAAAGAGGTAAGCCATTTTTAACTTATTTTTTTTAGCGTAACGTTGTGCCGTACTGCTTCTGACAATGAATGACTTGAAAAGAATTACAATGGTATCTGACTGCCACTGTTACCTTTTCTGTTACATAAATATATATAAACAATTTTAGTAAGGTGGAAGTGTAAATAAATAATAGAATTAAGATTTGTTATCAATGAAAACATTAAAAGTGTTTGTTGGCTGTCACTGAGTACTAGCATTTGCGATCGCTACACAAAGCTAACTAAATTACCCCCAAGAACGGTCAGAGACATAGGACAACCAGAGGATATATAAGAAAGACAGGGCTGATAGTAAAGGATTTGTTGAAACAGGAGAATGTCATTGTCAGTCGCGTTGATAAAAAAGCTAAGGCTATGCTTAGGTCGGCTCGTTTTTTTCGTCTTTTTCAGCCTCCGACACTTAAGCCATCTCTTTATCTGAACATTTTTATGTTCTTCCACATCTTTGCCAGTCAATTTGGCACCAGGCTCATCATTTTCGGAGAGAATTGGTAGGTTTAGCTCTGTAAACATCTCCTTCGTACACGATTTCCATTCATTTCCTATTAGGGACAAACTTGTCCCTAATAGCAACAGTAGCTAATGTCATGAATATTAATGAGCGGAAGTGACGTGTTCCTTGCGGTACGCCATTAGTGACACACAAATAAAATTGGCAGAATCAAGCCAAACGTAATGGTGTAAAACTAGCATTTCTTCTCAATGAAAATACTCCCAAAAATAATAGTGTATAGTATAAGCATTGCCTCACCTTGAGACCCTAAAGATACAATTGTTAACAGTTACTTGAAAGCCATAGAAAGGCATGCATGAACTTGACCAGCAGAGAAGTTGTTTGAGAAAATGGTTTTGGGCGCACACACTGTCAACAACATCAACTGCCCCGCATTCTCACTCTTTTCTTGTCCTTTCCTCACACTCAAGGTTGAGCATCATAAGCCCAAGAGCATGCTCTAATCCTTCTTGAAGCCTGCAGGCGCTCACTGTCCTTTCTGGTTGGCTTTATTAACAGGACGCCTGTCCCTTTCTACTTTGCTCTAGCTGCCTGTTACCAACTGGCTGCCAATTAGAAGCAGTTATCAGGGGACAACAATGGTGCAAGACAGGGCAACTTCCTCTACAAGAAATACAGTACGGCCACTCTTTGTTGCGTGACTTGGGAATAATTGATTCCACAGTGTTTAAAGTGGTGCCAATACAAAATCCTAATTAGCTGTAGATGCAAGGAAACTTGCCTTCAACTTTTAACTATCCAGTCAGTCTTCATTAGGGGAGCCGAAACCAGCAAACTTTGGGCACCACTTAATTCCGGGAGACAAAGGGACCACTATTCTAACTCATCTGCACATCTATGGACAGTTTAGAGTGTTCTAAAAACCTAACATGCATGTTTTCAGAATGTGGCATGAAAGAGAAAACACGCAAACCCCACACAGGAAGTGGAACAATCAGACAGACATGTTAACCACAACTTCACTGTGCTTTCCTCCAGTCTGTAGTAACACTAAATTGTGTTTCTTGAGTCTTCTCGCAGACAGTTAGAATGAGATATTAAACCCTCTGGAGGCAATGTTTTATAACCCCAATGATTTACGAGTAAACTCTCACCCCAGAAACTTCTAGTTTAAGTTTTGCATCTTGTAGTTGCGTTCGAACATTCTGCTATAGGCGGATCCATCATAAATATTGAGAAAATAATAGCCCAAATTTGACAGTTTCTTAAAAAGTTTTCATTATATTACGGATATCAGCTACTAAATACAATACTACTGGCGTCCAGGTGGTGTTGCCGATTTTCTATTGCAGTTTTAAAATAAGGGTAAAAATTTGAATAAATGATCGTTGTTGATGATTTTGGCCATTCGTTCAGCTTTTATAAGCTCACATTTGAAGGACACTGTAATTTTCAGAATAAAGCCACACCCACCAACTTTGATAAGAAAATGATATTTTTTCATATACTGTAAACCAGGGGTCCCCAACCACCGGGCCGCGTACCGGTGTTCTGCCAAAATCTCCTACATCGGCGAAACGTCTACATTAGTGGAATTTGACACCTAAAGTACTATCGTGCGCTCTAAACTTGTTTTGTTTCGCTGCATACAGGCAGCACGAACTAAAAAATGCCTTAAGAAAATACTTAAATCTAGTTATATCTAGGGCTGTCAAACGATTAAAATTTTTTAACCGAGTTCATTACAGCTTAAAAATATTAATCGTAATTAATCGCAAATAATCGCAATTCAAACCATCTATAAAATATGCCATATTTTTCTGTAAATTATTGTTGGAATGGAAAGATAAGACACAAGATGGATATATACATTCAACATACGGTACATAGGGGCTGTATTTGTTTATTATAACAATAAATCAACAAGATGGCATTAACATTATTAACATTCTGTTAAAGCGATCCATGGATAGAAAGACTTGTAGTTCTTAAAAGATAAATGTTAGTACAAGTTATAGAAATTTTATATTAAAATCCCTCTTAATGTTTTCGTTTTAATAAAATTTGTAAAAATTTCAGTCAAAAAATAAACTAGTAGCCCGCCATTGTTGATGTCAATAATTACTTACACATTGCTCATGGGTGCTGAAGCCTATAAAATCAGTCGCACCCAAGTGCCAGCAGAGGGCGGCAAAACTCCATAAAACACAATTAACATGTGGGCATTTGACTGTACTGTCATTTAAATCTGTCTGAGCGGAGCATGTGGGTTAATTGCGTCAAATATTTTAACATGATTAATTTAAAAAATTAATTACCGCCCGTCAACGCTATAATTTTGACAGCCCTAGTTATATCAAATACGGACGGTTTAAATACGTACGTGACTAGTGTGGTCAACTGCTTCAAAGCTACCACAAAAAAAAAAAACACAATGGTTAAAAGTATTACAGGGTAATACAATCAGAAAGTATCTATGAGGCAATGAAAAGGTTGTAAAAACAAAATAAAAACAAAAATAGTAAGTACTCGCCGCTTCTAACCGATGTGCGCACGCGTGCGAATTGTTGCGCAAGCGCGCTGAGCATTGTGTAGGACGTTTCGCCGTGTAGTAAGGAATGGTCTGTGGCGCATTTGCTACGGGGCCGCAGAGAAATAAATAATTTGTTAACGACTGCAATCTGGCCTGTGGTGCTTGACACATCAATATCCCTGTCTACCTTATAGACTAATTTGAGTAAAGATTTGTATAGGTCGCCATCTAGTGGTTGGCCGCAATTACTATGGTGTTTGCACACCTATAGACCCTACTCACGTGACGTCACAGCCACGCCCCCGCGCCATGTTGTCCGTATACTCGTCATGTTAATGCATTAGCGCTTCGTAAATTCCTCCTATTATGGCGTGTTTTTCTGCTCGTTAACATTAATAATCAAAACGGTGAAGTCGTGTGTGGCGGTCGGTTGCAAAAACAGAGAAGATAGACGGAGAGACTTGAAGTTTTACCGTATTCCGAGAGACCCGGAGAAGAGACCGAGATTGACTGCTGCAATTCGACGAGAAAACTGGGCTCCAAACGACTACCACAGATTATGTAGTAGTCATTTTATATCTGGTAAGATGCATTTAATATATATTTAGAGGGTTTTGGGCTGACAACCACAATTAAGATCATTGCTAGGCTAATCGCCGACAACATACACTCAGATTGTGAATGAACTACCTGAAAATAATTATAAGGGGATAATCAGACAGTTGTCATAAAATTAATTTACAATTTCACTATTGAGGTCAAAAGCCCAAAAATAAATTCAACTAGGGACAATCTGGAGTAGTGCTATCGCACTTCATATTTATTACATATTATATATGTATGTAGTGAGAGTGCTATCGCTAAACCATATAAACATTAAAAGCCCTAGCTCCATTGACAAATGACATGAAATACATTAGACTTGACAGTGGATGTTAGCAAGAACAAAAGATTTTGAATTGAAAATTTCGTAACTCACCTTCCCGAGCACACAATAGATTCCTGCCGAATTTTCGTGGACGAGGACCTGTTTCACCCAACCAGCAACGAAGTATTTATAAGCCTCCAAGCTCTTAAAGTTTTTCAAACTTTCGTGAGAATAGGCTGATTTTGTGTGGACAAGATAGTTGTAAATATCAGGGTAGCTAGCAGATGTCAGGCAAAGACGGCGAAGACAGTGGGTCGAAAAACATTGATTTAGGCATCAAATATGGATCTGGCAAATGGATAAACTGAAGCTTTTCCACATAACGCCTTTTATGCAACGCATCCAATGAGTTTACAGCGTCAGATAACACCGGGGCTTCCATGAATTGCTCTATAACTTGCACGACTAATTGAAAACAATGAGAATAAGTCTAAAAAATACGGACAATATGGCGGCCGGATACAGCGACACGTCATTTTGTGACGGAGGTGAGTAGGGTCTATAGCAGCTCAGCGCCAGTCATTGTAAACAGTAACTTTAGCTGCTGTTGGCTGTGTGCAGCGGGTAGCAATGTCTTTGGACAGCTTTTTTACGGGGAAAAGGCCACCTGCTGAGCCAGAAGAGGAGCCTACAACCAAGTCCATTCTGCATAATATGAGGCTAAAAGCTTCCAAATGAGACAACAAAAGCGGATGCACTGAGAGCATCATACCTCATGGCTAACCATATTGCTAAAGCTAAGAAACCTTTCACGATTGGAGAAGAACTCATTATGCTTGCGACCACAGATATTTGCCGACACGTTTTAGGAGAGGCCGCTGTTAAGAAAAGGTTGAATCGGTGTATGGTGAGTGAATTTTCCCTGCACTTGATATTCGTTTTAAGCCTCGATGTGTTATTCTATATTTACTGTCATTTTCTGCCACACATTTCCGGTCCATGAGAAAAAGGCCCACATTACACCGGTTTGTGGTGCAAAAAAGGTTGGGGACCACTGCTATAAACCACACTGGACTACAGGCCACAGGAGTTTACATTACTATAACGGGATATTTACCCCAAAAGACTTGCAGGTCATTAGCCTCTAAAAATCCATAAATAAGATACACTGGACTAGAAACGGCAGGGTTTCAAGTGGGTGGAAAAAGTAACATCTTATCGACTGAAAATCAGGGGCTGATCTAGAAAAATATTGATGGGGTGGTGAGAGTGGGGCTGGATGTTTTTGCGGGTGGCAAATATTTTATTACAATATAATACATAATCGATTCTTTGGACAATGATACGATATTCTGCAATGATTGGAGGGCCTTCATTTTTTGTTTTAAAAATTATGAAGATATTTAAATCAATACCTTCCAATTTACTTAAAATAATTTAAAAATGCAATTTTTTAAATGGGCAAAAATATTTCATCAAAACGGCATATTGAAATTATTAATCATTTTGCATTTTGATGGAATTACATGCAAATGTACTAAACAAATCAATATATTGATCCACATCGATTGTTACACCCCTAGTGTCAACAACAGACAGATGTGTATACATATTGAATCGGAGATTACTAAGAAATTGCATGTAGACACTACAAAAGAGCACAAGTTTGTTCCAAGCATTAAAAAAAAAAAAAAAAAAAAAAATATTCCAGGTAGTCCCCGGGTTACGAACAAGTTCCGTTCCTAGGATGGTAATTAAAATTTCAGCGTGAATCGGAATTAACCCTTTAATTACCAAAATACCCAAAAATACCCCATGAACCTCAAAATAACTGTCCAAAAACATGTATTATACATCTTATTAATAAGTAAAAATTAAGATACTGTGAGGTATGTTGTGTTAAATGCCGTTATATTCAGTGACTATTTGGGCTTTACTCGCGAGTGAGTCGCCTTGCTGAGAGAAAAGGGCGCTGTGGAATGAGTAGGGAGACGAGAGAAGGGGGATATCATGGCCGCTCAGGTCACCAGCGAGCCCGCCTTCCGAACTGTTTACGCGACTTAAAAAAAAATAAAATTAAAAAGTTAAAAAGGACTGGAGACAGAATGGTGGATGGGACTCCTGTGTCGTTAAGTTGAAATCACGTAAATCAGGTACGTCGTAATTCGGGGAATACCTGTATAAGGATCCTCATTGACGCCACTACTTTTGATTGCAATTGATGGCAGTAAACGTCAAATTGACTGGAGCTTTTTTCTTTTTTTTTTCCTATCGGCGTTGACTGGTGTGGCAACTGGGATGTTATTCTGTTTTTTTTGGGCACGTCCACCCCATGCCACCCTGTTGGATTCGCCCCTGCCAAAATTAAGGTAATTTTGTTCATTCATAACTAGAGGTGTGCAAAATTTCCGATTCTTAGATTATTCGCGATTCGGCCGTGGAAGATTCGAGAACGATTCACAAACATCCAAATTCCGATTATTGAAATATGCCAAGTAAAGCGGAAGTACAACACACTCAGCGCGCCGCGCGGTCTTCAGGGCACAACGAGGAAGAACGCAGCGAGAGTAGCTAAACATCATGCTTGTCATTACCCGGCCCCTCGGGTAATGCCAATGCTCAACTCACGGCTCTAGCTCAACTCACGCCACGAGATAAAAAAACACAACAACATACCTGACTGCTGCCGAAAAGCTGCTACAAAGTACGTCATCCACATAATGTAATGGTAGATATCATTTATATAGGACTAGATGCACCATTGATTCGGTAGCGTGAGCAGTACATCTACAAAAAGCTAGATGCGGCGGTTAGTAAACGGCCGCCATCTTAAAGCAGTACACTTCCCTGCAAGGCTGTTGTAGCGAACCTTCCAAGCAAACCTAAATAACTTTTTATCTAAAATACTCCTAAATCGGTAAAATATTGACTTGAATCTATCTTTAAAATAGTTTTAAAACTTTCACATGTCGAAAGTAGACAAAAGGGAAATGATGGAATAACGGGAGCAATTTTAACAACTTTAACAGTTGATTCACAACTTTAAATTAATTGAATGTAGTTTAAAACTGTTGTTACAGAATGGGGACTGGAGTTTTTTATTTACTTTTATTTTTATATATTTGTTTACTGCTATATGTTAACTTGATACTGAAATAGTAGTTTGGTTTAGCCTGAGAGGATTTTTGAACAATTTTGGAACTAATGTACAAAACATTTAAGAAAAAAAAAAAAAAAAAAAAGGAGGGGGGGGTGCATCAATAATCGTTTTATAATCGAATAGGAGCCTCTGAATCGTAATCATAATCGAATCGTTAGGTGCCCAAAGATTCCCAGCTCTATTCATAACACAGCTTTAGTACTTCGGTAGAAGGTGGAATGAGACTTTAATACAGCTCAGTCTACAATGCATTGGCACACACTGATTATTGTTGTCAAACAGTACAGCTGGGACTCAAAATGCACCATACCTGTCATGGAAAAAAGCAATAATCGGAATGAGCACAGGACCTTGAAACATCCCAGAATAAAAACATGCCTGCTGGTAATCACTTCCAATTAACATGACAAACAGTCACTCCATCTGGACAAAAAGTATTTGGACACAGTCGGAGTCAGTTGAGCTCGAAAGCAAATTATCCTTTGTTGTGGAACATTTTCTGTAACAGTGTTTCCAGGCCTCAATTGAGCCAAGGCGCACATACGTACATTTCACTCTAGAAAAACAAAACAAACAAACAAAAAATCTCCACCCAAAAAATGTACATCTAACCATGAACACGATAAATTGAATTGAAAATAAATGGAACAATGGAATTGTTCATAAGAAAACTGTTCATACTTCACAAACTCAGCTCCTTGGTAATTGCTTTCCCAACCTTCTTATATGATTGCCTAGCGTCAAGTTTCAGGCGCTAATCTAAATAAGACCCTCGGAGGTCCCGCGAGGAAACGGCCCCCGACAGGTCCGACGCGGGAGCGCGGGTAGTGGTGCGCAAATTGAAAGTAATCCTGTGGCGTGGGCCTCTCGCCGAGCCGCCCGAGTGGCTTCTATCCATAATTCATGCCCCGACAGCGTTGAGGTGGAGAAAGTTGCGCGTGTGTAATAAAGCGGCACTGATGGAATCGCAGAAGGTCCCAGGTGTGAGGGGGGCGTCTGTTAAACGAGGCCAGACACAAAGACTATTTCACAAGCTGTCTACTGGTGGTGTGCCTGAAGACGACTGGCTGACAGTCACTGTCAAGTCAAACTGACAGAAAGACAGACAAGGGATGAGGCTAGGACACACCACTCCATCAATGACTATCACCAAAAAATGATTCTCCCACAAGTCAGTCGGACGGAATTACTTTTCCTCCATCCATTTTCAAGAACAGTTTCCCAACCTTGACTGCATGTTTTAAAATGGAAATTTTCACAGCACACAGACAAACAAAAGTGTAACAAGAACTAAATGCGGGATGTCACTATGCGCTTCTTATATTTTCCATTTTGTTTCAGGTATCATTTGGACAAACGTGAGACCATCAGCATTTGACAGTTTAGGCCTTGCCATTTTTGTAAGCAGCTCATTCATTCCCTTGCACATACCTTAACACTTGACACAGGAGTGGAACTGAAAAAATGCATTTGCCAGGTATTTCTGTTATCCTGACTAAAGTTCAGCACCAGTTTGAGAAACTTTATGTTGGTCACACCGCCCAATCATTTAGTACAATTAACACTACCTATTGGAAGTTTCTCAAAATACGACCTATTCTTGACAAATCACACAGTGTACAGCAAAAATTAAAAAGAAAACGTTATCCTGTCAGGAATTGAGGAAAGACACACACGAAGCTCTTCTTCAACACCTTTCAGTCTTGCTCCGTTTTAAATTTTTATAGCATTTAGGCTTGAAAAGGTTAGAATTATCAGACCGGGACTTTAGCAATGTCTTTAACCCCATCAGGGTCGAACATCTTGCTGACGATGGTTTTGCAAGGAGGTAGTATTAATGTCTCTGCCACAGTGTGGGACTTTTTGATTTAGCAACAAGATAACTGGCTTTGTAGTTTTTCTGAAAAAAGTTACCTGTTTCTCTGTGTTTTCATGAAGGCAAACAAAATATTTCATCGACTTGCTTTGAAGCGACGGGTATTTTGAATGGAGATGATGTTTAAGCTTGCTTGGCACCATGTCGCTGTTTGATAGCTGCTCATGTCGCGTTCAAGAACTTCTCAGGTTTCTGGCCATCAGCCACCTTGCTGTCCTCGACAATGTGTTGGAATAAAACATGGGGGATTGACGATCATCAAATATGGATAAAATGGAAAGGACACTTTCGTGTATATCGACACCCTTGACGAGTCTAATCAAATTAAGCACAGTAGATGTGCTGGGGTCCACATTGTCGCAAACAGCAAGTTGGGTGATGGCTAGAAATCCGAGCAATTCTTGAACGTGACACAAGCCATACCTCGCTCATCTGCACACGACCGAAAACTTCTACCAACTGCTTACTTCCTACTGCAAATCCGACCGACGACATAAAAAAATACATAAATTAGGGCTGTCAAATTTATCGCGTTAATTTTAATTAATTTCTTTAATAAATCACATTAAAATATTTGACGCAATTAACGCATGCAAGGAATGACCCGTTCATGCGCTGCCTCATACAGTTTACAATGACGCCGTTTTAGCACATTGAGAGTGAACAGGCAGAGAAACTAGTGGACACATGCGTTCATAGAACCACGCCATTTCTTGGCTTAAGCTTTGGTAGCCACTACTAACAGTTATGGTTGCCCAACTTCCCATAACGCATTTGGGTGGAGCAAGAGATGATCTTTTTCTTAAGTCGCTTAAAGTGCCTGTGACACGAAAAAGCATGTTTATTTCATAATACACGCGGTATTTTATGCTCCTGAATGATATGGACCGCTTGGATGTGTGTGGAAGCGATCGCTATATATATTTAGTTTTTTGAATCCCGCGCCAGGAAAATGAGTGACTTCCGGCTTCGGTCTTGCATTGAGGAGGAGGGCGCTGTTACGTGTACGGTAGAAGACGTCCTCTTCACGCTACAGTGTACTGTTGTGTATGAGGACGAAGGATTCAGCTGATTTTGCGGATTAATACGTTTATTTTTCGCATCACGCCAGCCAAACGGCTGCAGAAAAATCATTCTGTGTGCGGGAGAGGCGTATGCGCCTTTTTGGAGTTTCAAAAGGTTCCCATTCACCGTGGATATTTACTGTGGGACCATTGGACTTACGAGGAAGTGAGTAAACATCTTGTTTTGTATTATGTCAAATATGAATACAGTGATTACAAAGTAAACACTACAAAATTCCTTTAAATAAAGGACTGCTTACGTTTGATCATTGATAGGCATGTAAAAAGCTCTCCTCATGCTCGTTAGCAGTTAGCTGTTAGCACGTTAGCTGCACAACAACTCCAGCCACCCTCCTCCCGGGAACGAACTGTAAATTGCTCTCCGCCGGGCGTTTTGCCGATCCGCGAAGACAATCGACAACCGGGTCGTCATGTCAAATAATCCAGGCTAGTTACGTGTGATTTTCCACTTCGAAGACTTTGAAACATCCCTCGGTTCGGGTTAGCATGTCGGCTAGCTGTCACTCCTTCTGGTTTGTTTACATTCTCCGAAGCCGGGGAAGGGAAATGAGATATGTCCGATTTAGGTGTCATAAAATATCGTTCGGGAGGTGCGACAGTAAAGGTGAAGTCGACAGTTTTGACCATTATGTAGTAATTTTGCCATGTCGTCTTGAATAAATGGATTTTTATTATTTCATATTCCATTTAGCACAAGATTGTTATTTGTCTTGACCATGCCATTCATTTAGCAATTGGGGAAAATACTTGGATAAAAAGAATATCCTGTAAAAATATGGAAGTAAAGAGACAGAAACAATGACATTTTGCGGCTCTCTTCGTCGCGTTTTCCTCGTTCTGAACAATTCCCCCGCAATGGGCTGAATAGTAAAACTGATGAGCCCAGTCTACCGCTGACGTCATCCACCTGTGGGGGACGCTAAAGCCCTATAATGGTTGGCGTGGCTAACCGGCAGATTAAAAGATTAATTTCTCGTCATCTGCACTTTGCTAAATTGTTGTATATAGTCGAATTGTCTCAAAATATGATTCTAATTCACATAATAATGCCATTTAAGACTTTTTTTCTGGTGTCATATGCTCTTTAATTGGACAAAACGCAGAACATAATGTATACCATTTTCAGCAACTACTGACAGTCATGGTTGCCCAACTTCCCATCATGCATTTGGGCGGAGCAGGAGCCGTTCTTTTTTTATATATAAAATTACTATAACTTGTACTCAAATTTATCTTTTAAGAACTACAAGTCTTTCTATCCATGGATCACTTTAACAGAAAGAATGTTCATAATGTTAATGCCATCTTGTGGATTTATTGCTATAATAAACAATACAGTACTTATGTTCAGTATGTTGTGTATGTCCGTCCTGTGTCTTATCTTTCCATTCCAACAATAATTTACCAAAAAATATGGCATATTTTAGAGATGGTTTGAATTGCAATTAAGTACGATTAATTAATTCTTAAACTCTGATTAACTCGATTAAATTTTTAAATGGTTTGACAGCCCTAAAATAAATGCAAAATTCTCGCGGCACACTTGACGATCTCCCAGAGCACACTAATGTGCCACGTCACACTGGTTGAAAAACACTGCTCTAAGTTTTGTTTGCCTCTGTGTTTTTTGGATCACCACAGTCTTGGTTTGTGCTTTGTTTTTTGTTGGCTTTAATTAAATTGCTTTTGCTGTGCCTGTCTGCTTCGCCTCCCTTTCCCTGCATTTGGGTCCACACCGAATGCCCGCCTGCATTCCCTGACATTTTTTGACATTTTCGGGATAGCTGAACTTACCTTGCAGTCTTAGAGCAATCGCCACAGGTGCAAGTGTATAACTGATGTCAGAAAAGGCTGCGCTAGTAAGAGGCGTATTTTTGTGCATGTTTATATTAAGGGTGGGCGTGATGATTAATCGGTTAAAAAAACATTTTCAATCGCAAATTGCGTTCCAGGCAACGTGGAACCTCTGTCACTGTTAGACATCTAAACATGCAGGCGAGTTTATTTCCTGAAAAATAAATGTGGTTTTGTGCAAACTGTGCATCAAAGAATTTGATGCAGTTTGCCACATTTGACGTTTTTTTGTGTGTTTTTTTTAAATCGATTCCCATACCTAGTTTAAACATTATTCCCTCCTTTTTAAGCGGTTTAGGAAATCCGCCATTTGCATACTTAAATCTTTTGGAGCAACCGTCTTTCACATCAAGGTCATTTTTACTACAAAGTTGATGTTGTCTGTTCCTTTTAAAGTGTGCGAGTAAGAGCATGGGTGTGCATTTTGACAAATAACCATTCACACTTCATTCATTCAAATGCATGCAGCTATCACTTGCCCCAAAACAAATTTCTCCTTGGGGAATTACAGAGTAAAAAGAGACCTTGAAGCTTGGATGTGCCAGTGGAAAAGCATTGAAAGCGGGCAGAGTTACAACTACAACTCATTTCAGGATTTATGGGAACATAACAAATATATATAGTTTTAGCCTTAAAATAACTCAACTGTTTGAGTATTATATGCTAAACTAATAAAAGGAACTTTTTAATCACATTGTAAACATATTTGTACACTTTCAAAAACATTTGCAAGCTTAATGGCTTGACTCCACAGCTAGCTTGAATCCTCCATCAAGCTGGCGGTTGCATTGATTTATGCCCATTAAAAAAGGGCTGTAAACTTCTGATTTCTGCGCTTGCGAGAATTTCCCCAACCAAAAATTAGATTTGTTTAATATGAGAGTGAACTGCATTATAATAGTAGTTTAATGTAGTTATGGCTTAAGACCGACCCACATTTACAATAGACCATGAACATAAAAAAAAAAAAAATGTATACCAGATACATTGTACACATTTAACCCTTTAAAGGCGAAGGAATAGTATCTTTTCTCATATTTACCGTTTGACTGTTTATTTCTCTAAAACACCCAATATAAAATAAATACCCTTTATATCACAGTTTATGGAAAACAAGCAGAATATATTTGACATAGGGCATAAGAGATACATGACACCATCTGATCACGGAAGCCCAACGCGTGTGTCATGCAACTGACTGAGCAAGATTGACGCTGACGAGGTAAGACATCTACAAGCCCACGTCTGCACCACCAATTACTGCAATCAGTTTTTCTGGACAGCCCAGAAAAAATGGCGGGACAGCTTGTCTTGACAAGGAACATCTGATTAGGAGGAACCCACGACCGAGAAGTGAACACTCAGCACTCACGTGGCGCTGAGGTGGCAAAATCCACAACCCTTGTTGCCCTGACAACAGTAACGCCTGAATCCGCCTGTCTAATCCACAAACAGACAATAATCCTAAACAACGCCCAAACACACCCTTCTTCCTGCCCACAGCCCGCCCCGCGAGAGCCTTCAAAAAGACTGAATAACTGATTGTCATATTTTTCTCAGGAATCTTTTGATGACTTGTGATATGGCGACCCTGGACCCAGTCTGCCTCTTCGCTTGGGTCTGTTGCTGTTTTGCCTTGCCGTTGATCATTGTCGACCTGAATAAATTGTCAACTTTTTTTGAAGCGTTTTTCCAGCTTACAAAATGGAGTTAGTACAAGGGGGTAAGATTCAGGTGAACCCGTGGAGTTTGGCCTTTTGGCCGGGTTGTCGGAGTTTTGCTGGCCTGGGTCATTGGATCTGCGCCAGCGCGGGTCCGGCGGTTCGGCTGGCGGGATTCTGCTAATCTGGCTCAAAGGTCGGATTCCTTCAAAGGGCACTCATTGAAAAAAATATTGGCCGATAAAACGTCTTAAAATGATTTCGGATAATTTCGACATCGGTTTTTCATTATCGGTTTTGGGCTAATATGCATGTTGCTTTCAAAGTGAATGTAGAAGCCTTCTGCCTTTGTACAAAGGCTACTCACAGCTTAGCACAGCAGTTATGCTTATTGACCGTTAGATGTCTCTAAACTAAGATGCTTGGGATTTGTTACATGAGCACTATGATTATTATTAACATCCAGTGAGGCATCACAATACAATTAGCAATAATATGTTAACAGCACGACCGCATACGTATTTCGGAATGTATTGGTTAATGGTATCAGATTTTTGGACAATATTGGGAAATCGGTTAAAAAGTCATTATGGGACAACTCTATTAATAATTAATAAATAATATACAGTAATTGTACTGAGACCAAGAATCCACAAACTCTAAGTGGATGTCACATTTCGGGCCACGTCAGCCACACTAGTACAGTGGTACCTCTACATGCGAAGTTAATTAGTTCCAGGACCTTGTTTGTAAGTCGAAATGGGCGTATGTCAAGCAGGATTTTTCTATAAGTATACATTATTATTTCTATTAATTCGTTCCACAGCCCAAAAACCTACACTAAATCCTTAATAAATACTGCTGGTGCTAATGTAAATAGCAATTACACAGAGCAAAACAAATTAATTATGAATACAAATAGGACTAATAATAATTGTACTACTACTAATAATAATACCTGTAATAATGTAACGAATCGGGTTCTCATGTGGCGATGTGTTTTGCGTGATGTACCTGACAGTGAGAGAGGACTTTTTACTTTCACTTTTCATGTTCAGCTGCGGCGGACAGTAAGCGTGTTGTGTTGCACAAGTTCTAAAATAAATGATTCATAACCTGACGAAGCTGGCGATTTTTTTTGGGCAACGGTACAATTTTTATAATTGTTACGTTAAACTTATAAAGACTGGCGAACGGTGGTCGGAGGAGGACCGTCGAGATCGTAAACATTCTATGGCCGTATTGTCGAGCCAATATTTTTCTATCATTTCCATCTTCATTTCAGTGGTAAGCCCCTTTTTTCACCACCTGCACTAACATTCTTGGAATCCACATTTATTTTTCTCAAGATAATCCGCCATGCGTCCGTCTTGCAGGAAAACAAAGAAATTGGAGCGCTGTCATAAATCGTCGTTTTTCAATTATGTCATCGGATGTGGAAACAAATTGCGAGTCAAATTTTACGTCGGATGTCGAAAACATCGTGTGTCGAAGCGATCGTATGTCGAGGTACCACATGATACCAAATGTTAATATTGTGCCTTACTTTTTTTCTCCAAATGACCAAAATCAGTTACTTGGCCCATAATTAGTTAAACTAATAAAACTGTACTTAAAGAAAAATACACATTTAAAAGTATTCCTTAGCCACTGTTCTCACTCTCTTGTTTTAAAAAAGAGGCCCAGCCTGTTCGTCACACACAGTTGAAGTCTCCGGTAAAACTGACATATTAAACAAGAAAATTGGACTTTGTTGTTCGTTTGAAAGCAGTCCTTCTCAAATAGTGGGGCACACGCCCCCACCAAGAGGGCACATGTCACCTCGGGGAACATACTTTTTTGCCATACTAGAATAAAGTGTAATCGCACATCCACTCAGTGGGTGGAAGTGGCGCTCTCATTGTCAGAGTGTTGCAGTATTTTTGAATGCTTGCAGTCATACCTGGTTCTAGGCTTTATTATTTTTCAAGAAGTTGGATTGGAAAACGAAGTGTACCCAAAACAAAGGAGGGGGAAAAAAAGGGAACCCAATGCTAATGCAAACAAGGCTCAACTAGACATTTGTCACAAGGAAAGATAATCATTTGGCTCTGTAAGCCTTTGTACAGACAGCAAACTCTGACTGTGGATAGTAAATATTGTGTCAAATCTGTATAGACATGGAACTGGTAAATTGGTCACTGAGTGCCCTGGACAAGATCTTCTCTACAATGCAACCAGAACCTGGACAACATCAATGTCCGGGCAACATACAGTGCCCTCCATAATTATTGGCACCCCTGTTTAAGATGCGTTTTTTAGCTTGTAATATATATATATATATATATATATATATATATATATATATATATATATATATATATATTAGGGCTGTCAAAATTATCGCGTTAACGAGCGGTAATTAATTTTTTAAATTAATCCCGTTAAAAAATTTGACGCAATTAACGCACTTGGCCCATCTCAGACAGATTTAAATGACAGAGGAGTGAAAGGCCCACTTGTTGATTGTGTTTTGCGGAGTTTTGCTGCCCTCTGCTGGCGCTTGGGTGCGACTGATTTTATAGTGTAAGTAATTATTGCCATCAACAATGGCGGGCTACAAGTTTATTTTTTGATTGAAAATGTTACAAATTTTATTAAAACGAAAACATTAAGAGGGGTTTTAATATAAAATTTCTATGACTTGTACTAACATTTTTCATAAAGAACTACAAGTCTTTCTATCCATGGATCACTTTAACAGAATGTTAATAATGTTAATGCCATCTTGTTGATTTATTGATATAATAAACAAATACAGTCCTTATGTACCACATGTTGAATAAATATATCCATCTTGTGTCTTATCTTTCCATTCCAACAATAATTTGCAGAAAAATATGGCATATTATATAGATGGTTTGAATTGCGATTAATTGCGATTAATTATGATTAATTAATTTTTAAGCTGTAATTAACTCAATTAAATTTTTTAATCGTTTGACAGCCCTAATATATATATATATATATTATAACCAAAAATAGGCACTTGTCCTAAACTTTTCTTGAATGACGTATATATATACTGTATATATACATATAAACAGTACTGTGCAAAAGTTTTAGGCAGGTGTCCTGCCTAAAACTTTTGCACAGTACTGTATATTTTTTTAATTCAAATAATATGGGACCTTTAACGGAAAAAAAGAGAAAAATCCAACCTTCAATACAAGTGCATTCATTTAGTGGGGGAAAAATCCCACATAAAGAAAAAATTATTTGACATCAAATAATGTGTGTCACAATTAATAGCAACCCTAGTGTTAATACTTTGTACAATAATTTGTACAACCCCCATCACACAAAAATACACATGGTCCCAGGCTTCAATTGGGACCGTGTGCTTTGGTCAGATGAGACCAAGATTGAGCTTTTTGGCAACAAACACTCTAAGTGGGTCTGGTGTGCCACGAAAGATGCACATGCTGAAAAGCACCTCATACTCACTGTGAAGTATGGGGCTGGGTCAGTAATGCTGTGGGGCTGTTTCGCTTCCAAAGGCCCTGGGAACCTTGTTAGGGTGCATGGCATCATGAATGCTTTGAAATACCAGGACATTTTAAATCAAAATCTGTTGCCCTCTGCCCGAAAGCTGAAGATTGATCGTCACTGGGTCTTTCAGCAAGACAACGACCCTAAACATATGGCCAAATCTACACAATAATGGTTCACCAGACACAAAATCAAGTTCCTCCTATGGCCATTTCAGTCCTCAGACCTTGTTTTGTTGGCAAAAGGGGGTTGTACAAAGTATTAACACCAGGGGTGCTAATAATTGTGACACACATTATTTGACGTCAAATATTTTTTTCTTTATGTGGGATTTTTTTCCCCACTGAATGAATGCACTTGTATTGAAGGTTGGCTTTTTCTCTTTTTTTCCCATTAAGGTCCCATATTATTTGAATAAAAAATATATATATTAGACGCTAAAAAACACATCTTTTTCAGGGGTGCCAATAATTATGGAGGGCACTGTAGCTGGACAGCTGGGGAAAATGGCGGCCGCTGTGTCTGACCACACTCGAAGTTGAGGACATCGAGGATGTTTACCTTTTCATTACGCTGCTGGCTGTGATTCTTCTGCAAGGGCTCATAGCCCACTTGATTCGTCGGATCATCATGAAAGTGCTGGAAAGCCAAAGGAGATCAGTGGAATTGACCACTACGGCCACGAGCGCTATTGCTGGAGTGCACGCCAGCCTCAACAAGGCCTGTGATGAAAATTGTTATTCGATAATTCTGCGTCCTACGGTATACTGGGGACGGGGTTTAATAAGCTTCGGCTTCTCCCGTCAGCCATTTTCTTTTCGGGTTGAATTGAATGTAAACACAAATGAATGCTGTATGTTTGGATCTGTCACGCCTGAAAAGGAAATAAAGAAAGAAAGAACCAAACCAAAGAGCAGGAGATATGAAGAGCTAAGATGAGGAAATATGACGAAGCATACGTAGCGTTTGGCTACACTTTTAATCATGTGAGGGACGAGGAAAGACCAGTATGTCTACTGTGTAATGTTTGCAGCAGACAGCATGAAGCCAAATCAATTAAGATATCACTTAAAGACATTAAACCCCAATCACATTGATAATCTGCTTGATTTTTTTTTTTCCAGCGTAAACATGCCCAATATTGGCAACAATCTTCTCTTTTTGAGTGTTAAACCAGCAAGCACTGTTAGCATCATATAGACCCTACTCACATGACGTCACAACCACGCCTCCGCGCCATGTTGTCCGTCATGTCATGTTAACGCATTACCGCTTCGTAAATACCTCCTATTATGGCGTGTTTTTCTGCTCGTTAACATTAATAATCATAATGGTGAAGGTGTGTGTGGTGGTTGGTTGCAGTAACAGAGAAGATAGACGAAGAGACTTGAAGTTCTACCGTATTCCAAGTGACCCGGACAGGAGAGCGAGATGGACTGCTGCAATTCGACAAGAAAACTGGGCTCCAAACGATTACCACAGATTATGTAGTAGTCATTTTATATCTGGTAAGATGCATTTAATATATATTTGGAGGGTTTTGGGCTGACAACCACAATTAAGATCATTGCGAGGCTAATTGCCGACAACATAGAGTTTCAAATTCAAGATGCTTATTTCTTCCATCATCATTACATTTTGAATAATATTTAGCTGGTACCAAGTGAAAGAAGCTGGCCTCGTCTACGGATCATCAGTTAAACAGGTGTGTCCAAACCTTTTGCAAAGGGGGTCAGATTTGGTGTGGTAAAAATGCGGGGGGCTACCTTGGCTGATTTACATAGAACAATATATTTAAACAAATTTTAGCAAGCCCTTCTGTGTGTCACATTTGCTTTATTTTTTATTTTTTTATTCATAATTTCATCAATCTCGTCTTTGTGGCGTTCTCTTTCGATGTCATGTTCTGCTCCTGGTCAGATTTTGTGTTGTTGCAGAGCCAGCTGTGGGGCGTTCCCGACGTCGCACCTGCAGCTAATCACTGCTCATCGACAACAGTATAAAGACGTAGGCGATCCACTGGAAGGACGCCGAGATAGTTTCCTTGCTGGTCGCCATTTGCCATCCTTGTCATTCGAGTAGCTTGTTGTTTTTGTAATTACGCCTCTGCCGTGGGTTTTGGTCGCCTGTCGCTTTAGTTTGTATGCCTCTACCTTGTGCAGGTACGTGAGTGTATTTAAGTTGTTTTATTGGCTCTCTGCGTACTTCCTTGATTTACCTTTGCATTTGTATACTGATCCCCGTCGACCTCTTGTCACGGACCCATTTTGTTATTTCCCCTTTTTACCGCGATCGCGTGTGTTTTGGTTTGTATTTAATAAACCCTTGTACGATTCCCTCAGTCGTTGGTCGTCTGTTGTGAGTCCAACCTTGTTTTCGCGTTCGCAAATCCTGACATTCGACACTCGGGCTCTTGCGAAATACTACTGCTGTGAAATGAAACTAGCTTCAAGTTGCTGCGTATATCTTCCCTGTAATGTTGTACATGTTAGCTTGTGTTGTTTGTTAATATTGCGTCACATCGAACTCCTTGAAAACAGCGACTGTCTCTTTGCAGACACAGTTGTTGCGTGTTTTATTGAAAAAATAGTCCAATATCCACCTATCCTTGAAGCGTCGGCCATCGCAGTCAACTTTTTTTTTTTATTGATTGTCGCCATTTTAGAAAATTGGAAGTAAAGAGTCACATGGGGTAATGTTGCTTAGAGTGCTGCTCTTAAAGTTTTTCAAACTTTCGTGAGAATAGGCTGATTTTGTGTGGACAAGATAGTTGTAGATATCAGGGTAGCAGATGTCAGGCAGAGAGGGCGAAGACAGCGGGTCGAAAAATATTGATTTAGGCATCAAATATGGATCTGGCGAATGGATAGACTGAAGCTTTTCCACATAACGCCTTTTATGCAATGCATCCAATGAGTTTACAGCGTCTGAAAGCACCGGGGCTTCCATGAATTGCTCTATAAACTGAATGACTAATTGAAACCATTGAGAATAGGGCTAAACAGAGACGGACAATATGGTGGCCGGATACAGCGACACGTCATTCTGTGAGGTTGGTGAGTAGGGTCTATAAGGTGGCATACCAAGTTGCTCAGTGCAAAATAACCCCACACCATAGCAAAGGAGCCAGTACTGCCTGCAGCAAAAATAAAAATTTGTTCAATGACAATGTCGTTTTTGTTCTAATAATTTTGGGGCTTTTTTTCCGTGAAATTCATTCATTGTACTCTGAGTTAATGTTGCTGATCAGTTTGAATTAATTATTATTGATTTTATTATATGTAACTTTTTCAGTACCAAATGGTCAAAAAATGTACCTTGAGTGTATTTTTATTGTTTGAATGTGACTTTTTTTTTTTTTTTTAATAATTAGACAAATAGATGCGCTTTGTCTTTTCTGTTCCAAACAAAACAATGTTAATAAAGTTAGAGTTTGGTGCAAGTTTGATCTTATATTATTTTCTTCTTTAATGTTAACAAGGTTACGCAGAGGTGTACTTATAGTAATTTATAGACAAGGCTATTAACAGTAGCGGCAGAGAGTTGGAATGTTTACTTCTTCCTGAGGATGGGCATAACAGAAAATAATTGAGAAGCATAATTGAGAATCTTCCAATAAACTATTTAATTTCATCTCACCATCTCTCCTTTCTGCTATATCAACACTAACACGCGATGCAAAACCTCATGGAGAAACCAATCAAAATTAGCATGCCGTAGATGTTGCTGTTATTAGAAACGTTTATTACAATGTAAAAGTTCATTACAATACTTTCGGAAATACCCAGGTACCAACAAGTATATCTTAAACAAAAAATATGGGAAAGTTTTTTTGGAAGTCATTTCAGGATGTGAAACTGGCTAATTAATTAGCCCGAGTTTAATTTCTTGTAAATTTTGCATCTCAGAAATTAAAATATCACATATTACCACTTCTAATCGGGCGTTTTAAGCATGAGTCTCAGGTTTTCTGAATATTATATTCACTTCTATAGTTGGTCAGCCCTCAATTTGCACGAATGGCTGCATGAATGCATTGTGGCATGAAGGCGATCTGCCTGTGGTGCTGCGTAGGTGTTATAGGAGCTCATGCTGATTCTTTTTCTGGTACACCTTTTCTTACAACACTTTTTTTCATTTTACTCATTTTGTTCATACTCTTGATTATAGCACAACCATCTTCATTAGAAAGCACTCATGGTCCGCTGGACAGCTTTCAACTCAGAAGTCTTCCCCATAATTGTGTCACATTCTGACTCCAGCAGAAATTTTAAAAGGGTCAGGGAAACTCTGTAGGTGTTTTGAGTCAATTAGCTGCTTCAGGTGTGACACCAAAAGTTTCCAATCTTGAACTTTTTCATTGACATTCAAAATGTGCAAGACACTGAATTTCGTGTTTACGTCATCTTAAACCCATATTCATCAATATTACACGCAACAAAGTCTTGAAATACTGATTACCATGAGTAATGATTCTGTGTGTTTATTTTCTGAAATGACAGACAAAAAATATTGACGCGAAATTATTATTTATTTATTTATTTTATGTAACGATCACTCAAAAATCTCATTTTTGCAGGGTCATGAACACAGATTTGTCACAATTTACTTGAAAAAGTAATTTAACTACTGATTACAGCTCAAAAAAGTAATATAGCTACTTTACTGATTACTTTATCATCAAAGTAAGTTACTTTAAAAGTAAATTCATCGGTTACTTTTTACCAATTTTTCGCCCTTTGCTGCCTCAGCAGGCAACTTAGCTCAATGTCACTTACAGCTACAAATCAAGTCAGAAACCTTGGCGTAATTATTGACTCAGACCTAAAATTTGATAGCCATCTAAAGTCCGTCACTAAATCCGCTTATTACCACCTAAAAAATATAACCAGAATTAAGGGGCTTCTGACTCAACAAGACATGGAAAAACTTATGCATGCATTCATTTTCAGCAGATTGGACTATTGCAACGGTATATTTACGGGTCTTGATAAAAAATCAGTCAGGAAGCTGCAGCTAGTACAGAATGCTGCAGCCAGAGTCCTCACAAATACAAGGAAGCTGGACCACATTACACCGGTTTTGAAATCGCTACACTGGCTTCCAGTGAGTCAAAGGATAGACTATAAAATATTACTGCTCGTCTACAAAAAGCTTAATGGCCTTGGACCAAAATACATGCTTGATTTGTTCGATTCCTATGAGACATCTAGACCCCTAAGGTCGTCTGGAACCGGCCTTCTGCATGTTCCAAGAACATGAACCAAGCAGGGTGAAGCAGCATTTAATTATTATGCTCCTTACCTCTGGAATAAGTTACCTGAACGTCTGAAGTATGCTCAAACTGTTAGCTCTTTTAAATCAGGGCTAAAAACGCTTTTTTTAGCACTGCATATCCATAACTGTCTATATATTTCAATCTACTTGCTTTCTATTCCTCTTGTGCTTATCTCCATTGCTGATTTCAATTATTATTAGTAGTAGTAGTTTTTGTTTTATTTTTATTTTTGTTTTATTCTATTTGTTATTAAATGCGATTTTTATGTGTAATTTTATTTTTGATTTTGATTGTCTTGGTTTTTACGTTGTATTGATTTAAATGTGATTTTTATGATCTTCAAGTGATGTAAAGCACTTTGAATTGCCTTGTGTTGAATTGTGCTATATAAATAAATTTGCCTTGCCTTGCCTCAACATAAGAATGACAACAGAAAAATATCATCGCATGTCATTGACATTCCGATAAATTGAATTTTAAGAGGAAGATCAGAATTTTTCACATAAAGCTTCTTCTTGGAGTTGGCAGGGTTTGATTAGTCAATGGTGTCAAAAATTCTTAACTTCGGGTTAGGGTTTAAGGGTGAACAGCATATCAGTGCCAATGTCAATGTCAAAGCAAATTGACTGCAAGGTGGAGGGGCGCGATTGCGCACGCGCAATCTGGAAGTACGCCATACACATATGTGGTCAATTTGGCCACAAAACGTGGCTGTAGCTAAGCACTTTACACTCAATTGGACTTACACCATATCCCAAAGATGCTAAACAAACACGTCACCTCACGGCATAAATGTGCAACATGAACATAATGTAAACAATGCTCCAAAACGGTCGCGCATGTAGCAGCTCCAACCTATCACTGGAACCCTCCTGAATGAAAGAAAAATGCTCACGTACATTCATGGACATGCACGCGCAACCCGGAAGTACGCCATACATACATGTGGCCAATTTGGCCACAAAATGTGGCAGTAGCTAAGCACTTTACACTCAATCGAACTGACAACACATCCCAAAGATGCTAAACAAACACGTCACCTCAGGGCATAAATGTGCAACACGAATATAATGTAAACAATGCTCCAAAACGGCCATGCATGTAGCGACTCCAACCTATCACTGGAACCCTCTTGAATGAAGGAAAAATACTGACGTACATTTATGGACGCACACAGATCAACATTCCCTCACACATCTCAACAACAGGTGGCTGGACTCGGTTCGAATGTGCACCCATTAGGGGTGTGCCATCTTAGGCACCCCACGATTCGATTCAATTACAATTCAGGGTGCTACGATCCGATTATTAAATGATGATCGCGGTATGGACGATGATCGCGGTTATCGCGATTATTGATGCATCGTACATTACTACTGAATACAGTACCCAAACATATGTCCATTATTTATTTAAAATATCCTAATGATTCAACAGGAAAAATGGAAACATGCCCATACAACAAAAAGCTGCCCTTAAGCTGATTTATTTATTTATTTATTTTTTTTACAAGAAAGTACAAAAACATTAACCACTTTAAAGGGAGTACTTATTTCTCTCAACAATACAATAAAATTTACACAGGTGAAATGAATTCCACATTTTCTGGAAACAAAGTGTCTTTAGAAATAAGACTTCTTTTAACAAATATACTTTGTTTTCACAGAATTCTGTACTATTTCGCACGTTTGTTGTGTTACCACTGTACTTAATCGTGGTTTTACACGTTCTGTATATGAAATACACGTTAGCGAATTAGCCAATTAGCTTAGCGGACGGCGCTAACTATTAAGATCTCAAAAACAACAACAATAAAGGCTAAACAGTACAAGAGGGTTCGTGTACTCACCTCTTTTACATGCACACGGGTCATAGCAACACACTCAGGACATTTTTCAATTAAAATGCCTTAAAAGTACTGCTGGACATCTAAATGACAAGGAGCAACAAACTATCTCTCTTCCCCTCTTGCTCTACAAATAATAACCTGCGCACAAAAGCGCAACCACCGGGTTGCACTTCTGTTTCTGCCGCTCTCATACACAAATTTATTTTCCAGTCTTTTAAAAAGGAGCAAATGTCTCTCTCAGTAACCAGCAGCATCCATCATAGCGTGCGCTCGCCTGTTAACAGTGCCCGGTGGCAGACGTGTCTTGAATTTCGTTCTGCTACGAGCGGCTGCCATAAAGTTATGAGGTAAAAACATCGTTTTTGAACCTTTATGAATCGTAATCGAATCGTCACGTGTCGAATCCCGATGCATGTAATAATCGATTTTTTGGAACTCCTCTAGCACCCATGATCCTCATGCTTTCTCAGTCCCAAAACACTTAGCCCGTGTGGCCCGACACCAAAACAGGAAGTAACTATGAGCGGTTACCATGGAAACAAACACATTCCGGAAACCTTTCTAACATTTTTGGAACATTGTTTTTCATTCTACATGAATTATGAGGCAACAAATAGTAAAGCACAAACACAAAGGAAACTAACTTTAATCAGATTACTGGTTTGGAAAACTAACTGCATTAGATTGCTCTTTACTGAAATAAAGTAATCAGATTCCAATAACGCGTTAGTGACAACACTGGTCATGAATGAAGAACCCTAATGTACTGTAGACCAGGATCACTAACCTGTTCTTTAGGGCTGTCAAAATGATCGCGTTAACGGGCGTTAATTAATTTTTTAAATTAATCACGTTAAAATATTTGACGCAATTAACGCACCCGCTGGCATATTGCCTCAAACATTACAATGAGGCCGTTTATGGACATTAAGAGTGAAGAGAATGCCACCGGCCGCTTGGGGGCAGCGCCGTTCCATACTCATGTTATGTCTTCTAAACGTGGGAGAATTAGTCGTTGAGAGACGTTTATGCTGTATTCACAATGCAATGCAAATTGCTATTTGTGCTCCACACATATTTAGGTAAGTTTTCTTTCTTTTAGTGGCAATTATGTGTCTCTTTGTTTTATTTTGGGTAAGATATGTACAGGTACAGTGGGGAGAACAAGTATTTGATACACTGCCAATGGGTTTTGGACTTTTGGCAGTGTATCAAATACTTGTTTTCCCCACAGTATATGTTATACAGTAAAGGCGAGTGGACACAGGCGCGCCGTTTATTGGCATAAGCTTCTCCTTCACAACAAACATAAGTACCGTTTAGTGAAAGCACAACAAAAATAATATTCCTATCTCTCTCAAAAAAAAAAAATAAAGTTCTCAAAAAGAAAAGTACTTCAGTCTATAGTAATGAGGCCCTATTCTGACACACAGTTAAACAACAATGCTAAATAAACTGGCATTCATATCAATTTAGCTATGCAAAATACACGTAAAACTTTTCACTCTATTTTTATTATTGTTATTCTTATTATTATTCTATTAACTCTACTTTTGATTGAAAATTTTACAAATTTTATTAAAACGAAAACATGAAGAGGGTTTTTAATATAAAATTACTATAACTTGTAACTATAACATTTATCGTTTAAGAACTACAAGTCTTTCTATCCGTGGATCACTTTAACAGAAAGAATGTTAATAATGCCATTTGTGGATTTATTGTTACAATAAACAAATACAGTACTGATGTACAGTATGTTGTATGTATATATCCGTCGTGTGTCTTATCTTTCCATTCCAACAATAATTTGCATAAAAATATGGCATATTTTAGAGATGGTTTGAATTGCGATTAATTGCGATTAATTACGATTAATTAATTTTAAACCTGTAATTAACTCGATTAAAAATTTTAATCGTTTGACAGCCCTACTGTTTTTATTTATTTTTTTGCTGTAGGCTCACTCAATCTTACAACTTTGATGGTGCTGGTCAGCATCCAGCCAAAGTGAAAGCGAGGCGGGGGAGGACGTCTGTGAAGATGCATACGGACTTGCAAGGTGAGATGTAGGAGAAGGCAATTTGAAGGGTGCGAGACGGGCTGGCAGACAGACAAAAAGCAATGCCGAGGAGTTGTGTTACCGTCGCCACATATAACATCTTTACTCATCAGCTCGCCTCCGACGTCGCGCTTACACCTCAGCTCAAATGTCACACCGTGGGAGGCGACATGAAAGCCCCACCTACTTATGAGCAGATATGTGAAATTTGATAGAGCTGGAACATGATGCCGTCGAATTTCCTTATTCTCATCCACCATAGACTTGACTTTTCACATTTCAGGCTGGTCAATTTCACACGGCCGTGGAAGAGGCCCTTGACATGACAAATGAGGTGAAGTTAAGGTGGATAAAGGTGTGGGTGACGGATTTTTTTTTTTTGCTCTGTCGGTGGATGTGTGCAGGATCATTATACAGTCCATCTTTTTGTGCAATGAGGTCACTTGAACCTATTAGTTCCAAGAGACTGTGGTTAAATCAGAAATACCTGTTATTAGGGGTGTAATGGTACACAAAACTCTTTGGTTCGGTACGTACCTCGGTTTTGAGGTCACGGTTCGGTTCATTTTCGATACAGTAAGAAAACAAAATGCAAAATATGAATGTGCTGGTTGTTTATTACACACCTTTGTGCTTTCAACAATAGGAACACTAGCTTATACAAAGCTTCTGCTCAAAAAGGAGCGGGTATTTAAAGATAATCCAACAACAATTTGCGTTTCAGACCCCGCATATTGGTCAGCTTTAGTTGTATAGAGTTCATTTTGCCTACACTTATATATTCGTCAAACCCATTCTTTTATCCCAGGCAATAGTAGGTAGTTTTATTTACCTGACATGTTTCGGCGGGCACTTCCGCCTTCGTCAGAAAAACAGAACACAAGAAGGAATGTGAAAAGGAGACAACAATGAGACAAACAAGGGCAATAAAAGAAAAATCACAACAAGAACATCACAAATCAGCCATCACCGATCACTGCAAAAGGGAAAACCACATCATGGACTGGGAAAAGGCCAGAGTCATCCGCACCAAAGAAAACAGACATCAGCGCTGGATCAGGGAGGCCAGTGAGATCCGCAAGCGGGGCCCGAGGACCATCAACAGGGACGAGGGGGCATGCATGCTCTCTACGACCTGGAACAGCATCTTGGAAGAGTGAATGGGCAGCAGAGGGTGTGACTCGCCTGTCATTCTGGTAGGTGAGTCACGCCTTCATCCATCAGCTGATAAAGATGCGTCACACCAACATCAGTGACCCTCTGACGAAGGCGGAAGTGCCCGCCGAAACATGTCAGGTAAATAAAACTACCTACTATTGCCTGGGATAAAAGAAACGGTTTGACGAATTGGTCAGCTTTCTTTCTGAAAGAAAGAAGAAAAAAGAAGTCCTGTGCTAAAGAGAAAAGCAATCCCAATGACAAAGATTTTAACATGTATTTTACAAATGAAATGCCTCAATGAATCTTTTTTTTTTCTTACGAACGGTTTTCAAAAGCTTTATTGGTGGATTTTCTCATGTTGAACCGCCACACAGAAATTAATTGTAAGCAGGATCTGTGTATTATTCTTATTATTTAATTACATGTGTTTTAGGTCATTTCCATGTATTTTATTTGAATGGGCTATTATTTATTTTACTATGTGTTTATATTTTACAAATGTGATATAGTATTCATTTATATTGTATATTTTATGTTGTATAACTTTAGTTCCTATGTGAATATTAGTTCCTACCTGTTTTGTTGTGGTAGGAGGGTTTTGTATTGAACACGGGGCCGTGTTGGTTGTTATTATTATAGCAGAGAAGACCGCAGTAAATCAACAAAGACAAGTCAACTGTGCCCTGATCTACCACTCAAGAGATCTGATGGACTCAAGAAGTGGGTTACGATTGCATATTAGTTTGAAAATCGACCGGATCCAATGTATTTTCACATGAGTGACTTCCGGTCTGCCCGATCCTAGCTACCGGTAGTAGTATTGACACAGGAGGGTCGCGTCTCGCGTCAAATAATAAACTCTGCCGTTCTTTTCGCGTGCGTCGTGTTGAGCCGCTTCTGGGACGCATCTAACACGCGGCCGCACTGCGACTGGTGTGCATTGGCTGAATGACTTTAACGCCCGCGTTTCACTGCATTCTCGTGGTGGCCTCGTTGTTGCGCCATTGACATTTCTGGGTTATAATGTCCTACCGTGGTGGTCCTCATTATACTAGAGAAGACAGAGTAAATATAATCTACACAAAGAAACTGTTACCCGATCGACTCAGCCTCGAAAAGTAAGGGTTACATTACGTCAGAAACCCGTTCGGTACACCTCCGTTCCGAACTGAGCACCACATACCGTATCGGTTCAATATAAATGCATGTACCGTTACACCCTTACCTGTTATATGTTAATATTTTTTTATTCCGAAAAAAATAATACCACTTCAGTGCTATTTATAGGTTTAAAGGTGTCACGAACTCCATTTATGTCCAGTCCACATCTTTTGCATTCGCTCAAAAGTGACATGATTTGCCGGGTGACACTTAATTACATCAGTCATAAGCATTCATTAATGCTCATGACAACTCATTTCATAATTATGACTGTCTAATGACTGTCTCATGAACCCACTGTCAAATAAAGTGTTACCGTATTTTTAAAAAAAATTGCCAGTGCAACTTATACTCGGGTGCGACTTATAGTCCGAAATATACTGTACATTTATTTCATCTTTAATTTGGGTTTAAAGCTGCTAATTTTCTATTGGGATATTTCCTATAAATGAAGCAATTAAAATACAAATTTAGGAAAATGTCATAAGCATTCATTAATGCTCATGACAATGTTGTGTCATAATTACGATGGTCTTATGACAGTCTTATGGACGTACTGTCAAATAAAGTGTTACTAAAAATACGCAATGAAGAGGAAAGGGTTACAAGTGTGCTGCAGCATACTACAGGGTAAAGGCTATGCGAGCATGCCCTCTACTGGCTAACTTGTAACCTACAGGCAACAATAAGTCTCCAATTAATCAGTGCCGATAGAATAAAGAAAAATAAACTCAGGCTTGGAGGATCGATAAATACTGGTCCACGCTACATATACCAAGTTTCAAGAAGATTAGTTTGTTAATGAGGCGTGGGACTTAAAAGTTAGATTCTACAAGAAGAAAAAGCAAAATGACTACTTCTTGAGTAATGCCTTGACAGGCGTTCATTCTGTAAAGACATAAATTGAACTGAAAAATAAGTCACAGTATTGGTGAGAATTTTATTTTATCAAAAACCATTTGCAAATGTTAATCATTATAGTAATAACCAATAGAATGCAGAACAATGGGCTAAATAGGTGTCTTTAACACAGTGCTTCTCAATTATTTTCGGTTATGCCCCCCACAGGAAGACGTAAACGTTCCGAGCCCCCCAACTCTCTGCCGCCACTATAAATATACTGTATTATCATTTGTATATAAAATTCTTATTATTATAAGTACACCTCCCCATAGCATTGTGTTCTTTTAAATATTAAAAGAAAACAGTAATATAGATTAACTTACAATAAAGTGTTTAAAAAAAAAAAAAAAAAAAACATGCTGTAAAAATACACTCGAAACATTTTTTGACCGTTTGATACGGAAAATTAAAATTTGATAGAATTAATAAATAATAATAAATTCAAATTGATTAGCAACATTTATTCATCAGGATAATATGCCAAACAATTAGAATAAAAAAAACAAAATTAACAGAACAAAAACGACTGTCATTGGACGGAGGGACAGTTTTTATTTTTGCTGCAGGCAGTATCAGCTCCTTTGTTATGGTGTGGGGTTATTTTGCACTGAGCAACTAAGTATGCCACCTTATATGATGACAGTGCTCGCTGGTTTACATATGTAACACTGACTAAGCGGGAGGATTGTTGGCAATATGTGGCATGTTTTCGCTCAAAAAAATAATTCCTTCTGTCCGCTGCTAACATTTTCAGACAAAGTAAAAAGACTGATCTTTCCTTGTCTCCCACTGTACTGTCAAAGTCAAATGCTACATACGCTTCGTCATATTTCCTTGTCTTAGCTTTTCATATGTCCATTGCTCTTTGCTGTGTGCTGTTGTTTGGTTAAAAAATACTGCGCACACGCTGAAAATGACAGCGGCACTGCCACCCACTGAGTGGATGTGCAATTACACTTTATTCTAGTATGGCAAAAACGTATGTTCCCCAAGGTCACATGCGCCACCCCCAGCATCGCTCTGCGCCCCCCTGGGGGGGCCCGCCCCACTATTTGAGAAGTACTGCTTTAACATAAGATATAAAGTTACTCAGTAACTACTGTATAAGCCTAAACAACACAACTTAGCTAAATTCTGAATCTCACTCCAAAACATTATCAGATCCATTAGTCTTCATCTTCAATCAATCAAATTTATTTATAAACCTTTACAAAACCCGAAAGGTCCCTAAAGTGCTTTACAACAAAGACAAAAAAAAACAAATCAATATAAATGAAAGGCAGGAAAGTATTATATAATGACATTAAAAAAGAAATGAAACAAAAACAAGCCAGCAAATAAAACAATAAAACAGATAAAATCCAAAAACATTAAAAACCGTTTAGAAATAAAACATAAAACCAGGCAACCCTAATCTGCGGAATGGGCGAGTCTAAAAAGGTGTATTTTTAACAGAGACTTAAAACAGAGACAAACTGATACCTTCAGTATCAGTTTAAAGAAAAAAAAAAAAAAACATACAATAATAACATACTTTATAACTTGGACCTGAATATACAGTGCCTTGCAAAAGTATTCGGCCCCCTTGAATCTTGCAACCTTTCGCCACATTTCAGGCTTCAAACATAAAGATATGAAATTTAATTTTTTTGTCAAGAATCAACAACAAGTGGAACACAATCGTGAAGTGGAACAACATGTTTTGGATAATTTAAACTTTTTTAACAAATAAAAAACTGAAAAGTGGGGCGTGCAATATTATTCGGCCCCTTTACTTTCAGTGCAGCAAACTCACTCCAGAAGTTCAATGAGGATCTCTGAATGATCCAATGTTGTCCTAAATGACCGATGATGATAAATAGAATCCACCTGTGTGTAATCAAGTCTCCGTATAAATGCACCTGCTCTGTGATAGTCTCAGGGTTCTGTTTAAAGTGCAGAGAGCATTATGAAAACCAAGGAACACACCAGGCAGGTCCGAGATACTGTTGTGGAGAAGTTTAAAGCCGGATTTGGATACAAAAAGATTTCCCAAGCTTTAAACATCTCAAGGAGCACTGTGCAAGCCATCATGTTGAAATGGAAGGAGCATCAGACCACTGCAAATCTACCAAGACCCGGCCGTCCTTCCAAACTTTCTTCTCAAACAAGGAGAAAACTGATCAGAGATGCAGCCAAGAGGCCCATGATCACTCTGGATGAACTGCAGAGATCTACAGCTGAGGTGGGAGAGTCTGTCCATAGGACAACAATCAGTCGTACACTGCACAAATCTGGCCTTTATGGAACAGTGGCAAGAAGAAAGCCATTTCTCAAAGATATCCATAAAAAGTCTCATTTAAAGTTTGCCACAAGCCACCTGGGAGACACACCAAACATGTGGAAGAAGGTGCTCTGGTCAGATGAAACCAAAATTGAACTTTTTGGCCACAATGCAAAACGATATGTTTGGCGTAAAAGCAACACAGCTCATCACCCTGAACACACCATCCCCACTGTCAAACATGGTGGTGGCAGCATCATGGTTTGGGCCTGCTTTTCTTCAGCAGGGACAGGGAAGATGGATAAAATTGACGGGAAGATGGATGCAGCCAAATACAGGAACATTATGGAAGAAAACCTGTTGGTATCTACACAAGACCTGAGACTGGGATGGAGATTTATCTTCCAACAGGACAATGATCCAAAACATAAAGCCAAATCTACAATGGAATGGTTAAAAAATAAACGTATCCAGGTGTTAGAATGGCCAAGTCAAAGTCCAGACCTGAATCCAATCGAGAATCTGTGGAAAGAGCTGAAGACTGCTGTTCACAAACACTCTCCATCCAACCTCACTGAGCTCGAGCTGTTTTGCAAGGAAGAATGGGCAAGAATGTCAGTCTCTCGATGTGCAAAACTGATAGAAACATACCCCAAGCGACTTGCAGCTGTAATTTGAGCAAAAGGTGGCGCTACAAAGTATTAACGCAAGGGGGCCGAATAATATTGCACGCCCCACTTTTCAGTTTTTTATTTGTTAAAAAAGTCTAAATTATCCAATAAATTTTGTTCCACTTCACAATTGTGTCCCACTTGTTGTTGATTCTTAACAAAAAATTAAAATTTTATATCTTTATGTTTGAAGCCTGAAATGTGGCGAAAGGTTGCAAGGTTCAAGGGGGCCGAATACTTTTGCAAGGCACTGTAACTCACAGGTTCAGCTAAACTATGAAAAACTGCAGATTATCGATAAAGAATTTGGTAAAGAAGGTATGATGTTTTGTTTAGGCTATAGTTATCAATGCAAGATGCTTCGTTAGCAAACGCCTATTAACCTGTTGTTCTACATTTTCTTTTATTTCTCTAATCCCTGATTAAATAATTACCCCCAATTTATACTTTTATGCATCTTACGTTTTTTTCCCTCTGTAATGCGTTTGTTTTTCTTTTCTTTTTATTTTTTTTGATGGATCCCAGGAATTGATTTACATCAGAAAAGCTTTCTGTGTTTAACTTAAAAAAGCTCCACATAAAAGTCCTCAAAACTTCAAGATTTTGTATACAAGAGCCCCTGGGCTGCTGCCTTGAGGTGCAAAACAATACCCACAAGTGTCCCTAGCCATTAATTATCCCGTTTTACACGCACTACGCCAGCACGGATCGCCGGATTAGAACGTAATGACGCCCTGATGAAATGTGCCGGGCGGCCCGGCTCCGTCTGTCTTTCATGGTTTGCTGTCCATATTTTCGCTGGCCTACTTCACCACCCCGCCCCCTAATCCCACTGCCGATGGGAGCTGCCAACGCCTCCCAGCCTGGCTTCCCATCACACTTTGCTCACTTTTAATCTCATTGCTGCTGAGATCGGAAGCGCGGAATTAGGGATGACCGGCAATTTCGGCTAGAATACGAGCAACATATTATACAGCAAAATTGAATTGGCTTCATTTCTGCCCGGTGTATCCTACTCAACTATTATTTGCTACAGATGAATTTCCAGAACTATATATTTGCTTATTCTTATCTGAATGGTGGAGAAATTAAATTGCATTGCTAAAATTATGACTGACTAACATTGGGAATAATTGAAGGAAAAAAAAAAATCCTATAGCGTTAGATATTTATCCTAATAAAAACTAAAATGGGAACTCTGATTCTAAAATTGCAGTCAATTTTCTGGGACGTCATGTTTTTTTACTCTTCAGATAAGCAAAATATGATGGCTGACTATTATTGGAGCATCAAATGTGATAGTCCTTAAATTGAAGACTCCACAAAGAGCTATAAACATTAACCCTTTAACACCTGAACCAAAGTTTCAGCATCATCACTTGGCAAATGCAGATTCGTGACTTTTAAAACCTTGTCCAATGCAGATTTTTTACTCTTGACAAGGTGATGATGCTGGAACTTTGGTTTGGTGCTGTTCCAGTGCGATTTACAAAGATGACTGCCTGAAGAGAACATCAAAATTCCCTCAGTCCTTGATGATATGGGGCTGCATGTCAGGCAAAGGCACTGGGGAGATGGCTGTGGTTAAATCTTCAATAAATGCACAAGTTTACATTAAAATTTTAGACGGCTTTATTATCCCTTCAATTGAAAGTATGTTTGTCATTTCTAAGATGACAATGCATCATGACACAGAGCTGAAGGATTCATCCAGTCAATGTCATGGCCTGCAAATAGCCCAGATCTCAACCCTATTGAAAACCTAAGGTGGAAATTGAAAGAAAAAAAAAAAGGTCCAAGCAAGGCTAGGATGATCTGGCAACTGCAATCAAATAGAGTTGGCACCAAATTGATGACGAGGTCTAACGAGGCTCCACTCGTTACCTGTATTAATGGCACCTGTTTTAACTCATTATCGGTATAAAAGACACCTGTCCACAATCTCAGTCAGTCACACTCCAAACTCCACTATGGCCAAGACCAAAGAGCTGTCGAAGGACACCAGAGACAAAATTGTAGACCTGCACCAGGCTGGGAAGACTTAATCTGCAATAGATAAAACGTTTGGTGTAAAGAAATCAACTGTGGGAGCAATTATTACAAAATGGAAGACATACAAGACCACTGATAATATCCCTTGATCTGGGGCTCCATGCAAGATCTCACCCCGTGGCGTCAAAATGATAAAAAGAACGGTGAGCAAAAATCCCAGAACCACACGGGGGGGACCGAGTGAATGATCTACAGAGAGCTGGGACCACAGTAACAAAGGCTACTATCAGTAACACAATGCGCCGCCACGGACTCAAATCCTGCACTGCCAGACGTGTCCCCCTGCTGAAGAAAGTACACGTCCAGGCGCGTCTGCGGTTCACTAGAGAGCATTTGGATGATCTAGAAGAGGAGTGGAAGAATGTGTTATGGTCAGATGTGTCATATCTGTATGCCTTCTCAGTTGTTTTTTCTTTCCAGCATCTGATTCAGCTGGATGGGCGGGGCCGTGGCCGCACACCTGTGGCGCATTAGGAGCGCTCACTATTTAAGGATTCCTGTCACCGTCTGCGAGTGTCGGACTATTGCATATGCTTGTTCCTGCCTTGCTTACCGCTGTGTGCTCATCGTCATCCTCGGTGCCTTCCGACGTTCTTCGGTCGTGTTCTGGTTTGATCTTATTTACTTTTGTGCTCTTCTGGTTTTTGTAGTTAGGATTTTGTACTCTGTTATATTCACGCCATCTTGGGTGCTCTTTTAGTTATACTTGTTATATCCGCGTTTTCTAGCGTGCTCCCTAAGTTGTACTTGTTATATCCGCGTTTTCTAGCGTGCGTCCTAAGTTGTACTTGTTATATCCGCGTTTTCTAGCGTGCGTCCTAAGTTGTACTTGTTATATCCGCGTTTTCTAGCGTGCGTCCTAAGTTGTACTTGTTATATCCGCGTTTTCTAGCGTGCGTCCTAAGTTGTACTTGTTATATCCGCGTTTTCTAGCGTGCGTCCTAAGTTGTACTAATTAAACACAAACATTTGTTCTATTGATCTCCTGGTCTGTGTTTTTGGATCCACATTAACGGCTTGCCGTCATAACAAGATGAAACCAAAATAGAACTTTTTGGTAGAAACACAGGTTCTCGTGTTTGGAGGAGAAAGAATACTGAATTGCATCCGAAGAACACCAGACCCACTGTGAAACATGGGGGTGGAAACATCATGCTTTGGGGCTGTTTTTCTGCAAAGGGACCAGGACGACTGATCTGTGTAAAGGAAAGAATGAATGGGGCCATGTATCGAGAGATTTTGAGTGAAAATCTCCTTCCATCAGCAAGGGCATTGAAGATGAGACGTGGCTGGGTCTTTCAGCATGACTATGATCGCAAACACACAGCCAGGGCAACAAAGGAGTGGCTTCTTAAGAAGCATTTCAAGGTCCTGGAGTGGCCTAGCCAGTCTCCAGATCTCAACCCCATAGAAAATCTGTTGAGGGAGTTGAAAGTCCGTGTTGCCCAACGACAGCCCCAAAACATCACTGCTCTAGAGGAGCTCTGCAGGGAGGAATGGGCCAAAATACCAGCAACAGTGTGTGAAAAGCTTGTGAAGAGTTACAGAAAACGTTTGGCCGTTATTGCCAACAAATGGTGAATAACAAAGTATTGAGATGAACTTTGGGTATTGACCAAATACTTATTTTCCACCATGATTTGCAAATACATTCTTTAAAAATCAAACAATGTGGTTTTCTGTTTTTTTTTTCCACATTCTGTCTCTCATGGTTTACCCTGGTTGACAATTACAGGCCTCTCTAATATTTTTAAGTGGAGAACTTGCACAATTAGTGGTTGACTAAATACTTATTTGCCCCACTGTATACATCCATCACAGTATAGCTGGAACTCTCATCTTAAAGGGGAACTTTGAAGTAAGGTTGGCCAACCATGTTTTTGAATAATATCAATGGCTAAACAATTATAAGCATATTTTCATACAGCGGTGTGTGGCGATGTTTTGTTCTCGCTCAAACGAAAAGGTGTATGAGTGGCCAAAGGATAGCAGGGCACGTAAATGGACATCTTTCGTTCGCACGAAGCGAATGAATTACACGCCATCATCGAGTAGTGTTCTCTGCTGCAAACACTTCGAAGATGCCTGCTTCCTTAACCGGTCTGCTTATGATGAAGGATTTGCCAAAAAGTAAGTGTGATTTTTGGATAGATGACTGATGACTTTGTCAAAGCATAGCTGCCTACTGTTGTGGAATTGAACAGTATAAGCTATGAGAGCCGCTGACAGGTGACAGCTGAAAAATAGTGTGTTGGTTTAGCGTAGCCATTGAGTCAATCTCGCAGCGACTCAGCGAGCGCAGGTCACGCAGTGAATCATGGAAAATGTAGTCTCGGGACAACACTGAAGTGGTGCTTTGTAATCTGCTCGCTTGTGTGAAAAAACTACATTTCCTTACGCCATTAGACGCCAATTCCTGCCAAGAGCTGTGCCGAGCTGTGTTCTAACTTTTCCATAAGAACTGCTCCATGTGTTAATAAAGAGACAAGGTTGTCAGCGCGTCGTGTGTTCGATACATTTGTAAACAAAAAGCTCATAACAAGACACTATGCACAATCCGTTTAAGAGACGCTGGAGTGGGAGGCGAGGAGGAGATCGGCGAGAAGCAAAACTTTGCGGTCGAATGTGGTGGCAGTCTGCTATTATTTTGTTTTCTTATTGTTGCCACAATAAAGTGGAGAAAGCCACCGAAGACTCATCTCCTTCTTTCCCCCCAACGTTTTTATATTATTATTTTATATGCACGAGAGCTGCCGGATCTGCCAAAATGAACATGAAGTCTGATTATTATTTTTTTTAACAATGTCATCAGATAGACAAAAACATAACATTATGTGCAAATGCCTGCATCTTCAAATCATAAAAATAATAACAGCCTATATCTTACCAATGTTGTAATCTCGATGTTTGAATCATTGTTTGAAGGGCTTTGTTTGGCGGCCGTATGTATGGAGCTGCCAACGCTGTTCCCGGTGTGACGTATCACTTCCGGGTTCGTCCCCTTTCAGGCTCGAACTTCGGAAACGCGATTATTTTGTCAAATATACAACATATAAATTATTTTTTCATGCTTTATTTGGTGGACAATGTTTAATTACTTTACTTGTGACCCTATTTGGCATGTGAAGAAATTAGTTCACACTACAGCTTTAAAACCCAAATGTTTTCACTCCATGGCAAAATGTTTTTGATGGAGCTCATTGCTTTCTTGCACATTCAATCAATGTGGGTATATTGAAGTTTTGAAAATTGAGAAATGTTAGTTTTAGAATGCTTATTACAGGATGAATTGCAAAGCAATTAAAGATCACAGCAGCGGCCGACGCTTCATCTTCAAGCATCTCATCCGTTTGCTCGTCACTCACGGCATAATCATGATCAAGTCATTTTGTCTGCTGCAGTAATGAGATGTTTGTCTGGAAAGCCCGTGTATTCGGAGCTACCAGACAGTATCTGTGCCGCGTCTTCGGAGAGATTAGCTCATTCAACAAGAAGCTTCGGCGTGTTCAAAGCGAGTTGAGAACCGAGGGATTGGAACGATAGTGGCGTGTGGAGATGCTGACCTTTAACAACAATTTTAAAATAGAGAATAGCAGAGCTACACGGAAAAATAAAAGTGAACAACAAAAGGCAAAAGAGTAGGAAAGAGAGATGTCACCTCTTTGTGACAGCAGGAAGCAGAGATGTGAAATGCTTTAGAGAAGGTGATGAGGGATTACACATCCTGACAGAAACATGCGGGGAGGAGAGCCTCGGAAATGGGTTGCGAGGCACTTTGAGCCAGGCAAAATAGCAGCCATGCATGCACGCCGTGGCTCGGGCGGCTGACAGTTGCAACCTGTCATCTTTAAGAACACTGGAGATATGTGCCATAGCTGTCTGATTAATAGGAAAGCCCATTATATAGGAGGTGGGGAAAAATACAAATGCAAAAACAGTGACATGCTAAGATCAAATTTAAAAGTGAATCTTGGCACGTGGCAGCAGTTGTCAGCGCCTGCGACGAGGCTTCGTTGACAGGAAACAGAAGGAGGTAGCAGATTGATGAGGAGAGTGAGGACAAGTAGCGGACGCTCGCTGCTTCTCAAAAACATTTCGGCATTATTACATCCATTAATGCTTTGCAATTCAGGTATGATACATTCAACATCATGCAAAGAGACTTGGTAATTCCAGTAAAAGCAGACGCGTCATGTGCTGAATCAAAATAGATATAGAGCGCATTAGTGAAAACATGGGTAAATTACCAAAGAATTTCTTTCGATATTTCCGTTATTACGAATAAACACCCACCTCTGAAACTCACTTCAAGCTTCGTATCCTAAAGTTATTCTTTTGTAAGCAGACTAATAAACTGAGATTAATAAGATTAAATAATACATAATTACCGTATTGGCCCGAATATAAGACGGCCCTGTTATAAGACGACCCTGAAAAGGCTTCAGGAATAGGACTCTACACCCGACAGCCCGCACACCCCGCTGCCACCCCAGCCTCCCAACCAACCAAAAGTAGCTCCAGCTGCATCCTGCAATACTCGCAGGGGGGAGGTTGGCAGATAACGAACACTTGATCTGATCTGATTGGTTGTTGAAAGCATTGGGCGTGGTTGGTGGATGATGAGCGCCTGATGTGATTGGTCATTGATTGCAAGGGATAAGAGCTCAAGCTGGTTAGAATAGGTCGCTCTTTAGGGAAGACATCAAACCATTCCTCCAGCATCTAATTTTAGAACTAGATATCTTAATCAAAAGACATTTAGTTAAATTTTTGATAGGATTATATCAATCATAATATTCCCCATATTCATATATTAAGTTTAGGGCTGAAGAAATATATACCGTATTGGCCCGAATATAAGATGGCCCTGGTTAGACGATAAGACGACTCCCCTCTTTTTCAAGACTCAAATTTGAAAACAGACTTTTTGAACACCAATTTAATTTTTATACAGAAAATAATTACAGTACATCCGAAACAAATAACAATATATTTGAGAGAAAAAGCATGTTATTTTGCCTCATTCAAATCTTAATATCTGAACATTTAAAAATGTAAACTGAAGTGCAATCACATTCGTAAACGAATGGCTTTTGGTTTTTTAAATGGAAATAAACCAATATATTGTGATAAAACAACAAAATTGCAATAACTGCATTAACCATCAAAGTGAAGTCTAACTAACTGTAGTCTTGAAACAAATCTCAATAAGGAAAAACATTGCAATAAAATAATGCAACCTGGTTAAACTTGAGAGTAGCTGAGATCTGCCATGACAAAACATCGCTTCAATGCTATCTGGCGCCATCTAGTGTTGTGAATGGGTATAACGTCTAGACCGCGAATATAAGACGACCCCCTCTTTTTCAGTCTAATTTCAATGCAAAAAACACCGTCTTATATTTGGGCCAATACGGTACAGTGGTATGAAAAAGTATCTGAACCTTTTGGAATTTCTCACATTTCTCCTTAAAATCAGCATCAAATGTGATCTGATCTTTGTCAAAATCACACAGATGAAAATACAGTGTACAGTGTGTTTAACTAAAACCACCCAAACATTTATAGCTTTCCATATTTTAATGAGGATAGCATGCAAACAATGCCAGAAGGGGGAAATAAGTAAGTGAACCCTATTTTTACCAATTTTTACCACACATTTTAAGTCAGGTGTATGCCCAATCACTGATGAATGGTGTAAAGCTGCCCTGTCCACTATGATTTGTATATAGCTGGGAAAAGATACAAAATTGTCTCTAAAAGTCTGGCTGTTTATCAATCGACAGTCAGAGAAGTCGTCTAAAAATGGAGAGAGTTTGGCACTGTTGCGTCCCTCGCAAGGAGTGGCTGTCCATCAAAGATGACACCACGAGTTCAGCGCAGAATACTCAGAGTATCTGCTAAAGACTTACAGAAATCACTGGCACAGTCCAATATGTCTGTGCACACATCAACTACATGTAAAACTATGGCTAAGAATGGCTTTCATGGGAGGACTTCACAGAGGAAGCCACTGCTGTCTAAAAACATTGTTACTCGTTTAATTTTCGCAAAAAGGCACTTGGACACTCCACAGACGTTTTGGCAAAATATTTTGTGGACTGATGAACCCAAAGTTGAATTGTTTGGTAGTAACACACAAAATCATGTGTGGAGGGAAAATGTAACAGCTCACCAACATCAACACCTCATCCCCACTGTGAAGCATGGCAGAGGGGGCATCATGATTAGGGGCTGCTTTGCGTCCTCAGGGCCTGGACAACTTGCAATCATTAATGGAAGTGAAATGAATTCTAAAGTTTATCAGGATGTTTTGCAGGAAAACCTGAGGCTGTCTGTCAGGCAGTTGAAGCTGAAAAAGAGGATGGATGCTGCAACAAGACAATGATCCAAAACATAGAAGTAAATCAACTTCAGAATGGTTCAGAAGAACAAAATACAAGTTCCTGAGTGGCCAAGTGAAAGTCCAGAAATGAACCCCATTGAGATACTCTGGCATGACCTAAAGACAGCGAGTCACGCAAGGCATTCTAAGAATCTGACTGAACTACAGCAGTTTTGTAGGGAAGAATGGGCCAAGATTAGGCCTGATCGATGTGCCAGACTGATCTGCAGCTACAAGAAGCCAAACGGGGGCCACAAAACATTAAATGTGATGGGTCACTTACTTATTTTTCCTCCTTCTGTCATTGTTTGCATACTATCCTCATTAAAATATGAAAACCTATAAATGTTTGTATGGTTTTAGTTAAAGCAAAGTTTTTTCATCTGTGTGATTTTTGACAAAGATCAGATCACATTTGATGGTGATTTTATGCAGAAATGTGAGAAATTCCAAAAGGTTGATACTTTTTCATACCACTGTACACACAAAGTTAAAAAAAAATATTTTAATAATGACAGTAACTTGGAGCTACAGTACAGTGGTACCTCTACTTACGAAATTTATTGGTTCTGGAAGTGGTTTCGTAATCTGGAAATTTCATAAATGGACACGTTTTCAATGTAAATGCCCTAATCTGTTCCAAGCCTCCCAAAATTCAGACATAAATCTTTCATAATGCATAAAAATGCCTCAAAACATGTCACAAATACATGTTACAATTATATTATTGCACAGTAAACATAAAATCTGAGTTGCGCATAATGTAAAAAACCAAGAAAGGAATAAAAGGCTGTCAAACGCGAGGAGCGAATGAAGAGGATACTGAGATATACACATAGAGTAGAGGTCTTGCGGGCAGGGGAACCTTCCCTGCCATGCATGATTTTTTAACCATGACTTCTTAGTTTATTACGAACAGTAAGCTTGGAAATAATGGTCCCAGCTCCTTTCAGGTCATTGACCAGCTCCTCCTGTGTAGTTCTTGGCTGATTCCTCACCATTCTTAGGATCATTGATATCCTATGAGGTAGATCTAGGATGGAGCCAGAGTCCGAGGGAGATTGACAGTCATGTTTAGCTTCTTACATTTTCTAATACTTGCTCCAACAATGGATCTTATAACACCAAGCTGCTTGGCAATCGCCCTGTAACCCTGTCCAGCTTTGTAGAGGTCTACAATTCTGTCTTTGGGTTGGGGAATGGCTACTCTACCACTGAGCCACCCCATAACTACAATTCTGTCTCTGGTGTCTTTGGACAGCTCTTTGGTCTTGACCATGTTAGGAATTGGAGTCATCCTGATTGTATGGAGTGGACAGGTGTTTATATGCAGCTAACAGCCTCAAACAGGTAAAAAAGTCAGACTCGAAAAGTCCACCTTCACGCCACTGATCTGATGGACTTTTGAAAGGTGACTAACAGGTCTTTGAGGCTCACTATTATAGCTAATAGGTGTTCAAATACCTATTTGCAGCAGCATAATTCAAGGCGGAAAACACTCAGGTGACTTGAAGTTCCGCTCAGAGATCCCCAATTTGGCCAAATTTCAAATTTGTCCGATATGCATGTGTGATACATCATTGGAAAGCTTAAAATCTCAATTTTCTGGGGGAAGAAAATTTTTGAACAAGAGGGCATTTAAATAAAAAAAGGTTTTTAAACAGCAAAACCTAACTGGAGGCGAGAGCACACAAGAGCAGAATTAAAGACGCCACAATTTTAAGGAGATATTATCACGTACTTACCTTGTTTTGATCCAAAAACTCCATGTAGCATGTATCACCAAGTGTCAAGACACAGCTGTGAATGGCCACAGCTGGATTTTTGGGGGATTTTATGGGTGAAACATGGTGATATAACAAGGATCGCGATGCAGAAATCGCAGATACAAGGAGTGGTTGAGATGTTCTTTTTCATATATTAACATATATATACTGTATATACATATATATATATATTAACATATATATATATATATATATATATATTCATATATACATATATATATATATTAGAGCTGAAACGAATACTCGAGCAACTCAAGTAACTCGAGTTTAAAAACTGATCCGAGTAATTTTATTCACCTCGAGTAATCGTTTATTTTGACAGCTCTAAGCATCACGTTTCGCTCGGACTACTTTTAATGCGGGACAACGCGCTGACGTCACGTGCGTAGAGGAAGAAGCAATAAAAAAATATAAAAAACATTTCCGCAGCCGACAGCCGCTCCAAACTACGCCGACGTTGCTAAAAACTAGCCCGCGTGATGTTAAGTTGGTAGCAGGTAGCATCTGAGGAGTCTCATAGAGATCACATGTATGTTGAACTAGATGCAATATGATAGACTTGGCCGCGTCTGGGCAGCGTTAATAAACAGCGGCCATCTTAAAGCAGTAGAGCGCTAAGCGCTAATAAAGAGCGCTAAGCGCTAAAAAAATAAGATTAACGTTACTGTCTGAGTCACTAGCTCACGCAACGTTAGCCCTGCGGAGGGCTAGGTTTCTATTAATTATGACCACTTTCGATGCGTGGCTAACATGTCTTACATACAGGCTTTAACATAACATAGCTTTGTGGAGTGATAAGGGTGTAAAATAAAAACTCAGTAATGCTAACTATCAATTTTAGCTTAGTAGTCATTGCTGGATAAAACACCAAGTAGCACTGGTCCCTAATGTGCTCCAATACAGCCTGTATACATTTATCTTGAACACTGCAAAAACACAAAATCCTATCAGGACTTACAGTTTAGAGTAGCGTAAAACTTAACTAGAACTTAAAAATGGCTTGACACAAATAGAAATTCAATTGAAACAGGTGGGAAAACATCCTAACTTTTAAGTGATGTGTGTTATCAAGCGCCCTGCGATTGGCTGGCAACCAGTTCAGGGTGTCCCCTGCCTACTGCCCGTAGTTGGCTGGGATAGGCTCCAGCACCTCCGCGACCCTCGTGAGGAAAAAGCGGCATGGAAAATGAATGAATGAATGTTATCAAGCGTAATGGTATTTTTAGGTATAAATATATATATATTTTAGTAAGATCTAAAGGTTTTTTGAGTGAAAGCAGTGAATTTGTCTTTTATTTAATTCTAGATACATCTGAGATGCAATTGTTGGCTGTTTTCAACAATATACATCGAAAATAAAGACATTGATTGACTGAAAATGGTTCAAGATTAGATGAAATGTCTTGTTTTCTCATGTATATTTATAATTGCTCTTCACCTAAAAATATATTTGTTTTATCCGATTACTCGATTAATCGATAGAATTTTCAGTCGATTACTCGATTACTAAAATATTCGATAGCTGCAGCCCTAATATATATTCGTATATACATATATATATATATATATATATATCTTTATTCATATATTTTAAATATTATTTTTCAATTTTTTCTTTGTTTGGATCAATTATTTATCATCTAACATATCGGGGAAAATGCGACAGTAACATAAAAATACAATTAAGCGACAGTTATGAGGTAGATATCCGTGACTTTTTTAAAAACGCCAAATTTTTCATTGTGACGTCATGTGTTTAAAAGTTTAAAAAATGCAGGTGAATAATTTTCAAACGTTGTTTGGTTTTTTGGGGGGTTTTTTTTGACAAAATATTAGACATCAATTAATGATTCTAAGCTAAAAATGACAGACATTTTGAATAATAATTAATTACCTTTGCTTTATGGCTGGGTTGAAACAAAAGCAGTTGCGCGACGTTTGTAAACCGAGGTTTCCAGGGTAAAACGGACAAATTAAAAATAGTTCGGGGGCTTAACGCGCCATGAATCTGCTATGGCAGCATACAGACATATTGTTCTATCAAACACAACAGTTCTTTTAGCGTAAAATACAGCAGTTTATTTTAAAGAGGAGTGCAAGAGCAGAAACTGCTTTTTCAGTCTTGTCTGTGTTTTCCACCACAAATAAATTGTTAAAAAAATGAAAATTTCTAACCCGCCCATCATTTCTAAATGGGAGAACTTGCAAAATCGCAGTGTTCAAATACTTATTTTCCTCATAGCATATATAATATATTTCTTTAAATGAGTATGCATTTGCTATTGGTTACCATTCTGAAAAACATCTGTAATATTTTGACATCCAAAAACAAACCCACAAAGGGACAAAGTCGCTCATATCATTGTGGTCTTGACAGTGATTCTAACATGGCTGTACAGCTGTAATTTCACCAGCAGCTATGTTTTATCTGTCATGCTGGGACGGTAAAGCCATTTTTGTGTCGGCACACCCTGCAGTTGAGTGGTCTGGGGTGAGCAGTAGGTCATTTGCACGAGACAGGAAGCCCCTCTAAAACACTTTAGAGAGATTGTGAGACAACGAAGAACTATTTTAATTTGGGGGTTGGGGGGATAATATTGTTTTCAATCCGGCGCTGGACAGACGTTGCCTTCATGGGTGAGCTGGAGTCAAACCCAGAGGCGAGATATACCCTGGACTGGTCGCCAGCCAGTTGCAGATAATGTAATAATAATTTGTTTCATTTGGGGCCAGATGGCGAATAGAGTGCAGTCCTATGGTGTTGTTTTGGCATTGCTAGCTTGTTGAACACCATCTGTTTGTTAGTTAAATGTCATACTTTATACTGCAGTTGTTTTGCACAAAGTAAACCATTGCTGTTCAGGGAAAAGGAACCTAGCCCTGCCCCAAATAGTGAAAAATCTGTATGTAATTTTTCCCTTTTTAGATTTCAGTTCAAATATCTTTTCTAACAATTATTGCATCACAGTTTCTAAGGTGCTTAGAACTAATAATCAAATGTATATTACTGTAGTGGCCCGAATATAAGACTGTGTTTTTTGCATTGAAATAACACTGAAAAAGAGGGGGTCGTCTTATATTCGCGGTCTAGACATTATACCCATTCACGGTGCTAGATGGCGCCAGATATCATTGAAGCGATGTTTTGTCATGACAGATTTCAGCTACTCTTTTTAGTTTAACCAGTTTGCATTATTCTATTGCAATGTTTTTCCTTATTCAGATTTGTTTCAAGACTACAGTTACAGTTAGACTTCACTTTGATGGTTAATGCAGTTATTGCAATTTTGTTGTTATATCACAATAGATTGGTTTATTTACATTTCAAAAACCAGAAGCCATTCATTTACGAATGTGATTGCACTTTAGTTTACATATTTAGATGTTCAGATTAGGGCTGTCAAATGATTAAAATTTTTAACCTAGTTAATTACACCTTAAAAAATTAATTGTAATTAATCGCAACTCATCGCCATTCAAACCATCTATAAAATATGCCATATTTTTCTGTAAATTATTGTTGGAATGGAAAGATAAAACACAAGATGGATATATACATTCAACATACGGTACATAAGGACTGTATTTGTTTATTATAACAATAAATCAACAAGATGGCATTAACATTATTAACATTCTGTTAAAGCGATCCATGGATAGAAAGACTTGTAGTTCTTAAAAGAAAAATGTTAGTACAAGTTATAGAAATTTTATATTAAAACCTCTTCATGTTTTCATTTGAATAAAATTTGTAAAATTTTCAATCAAAAAATAAACTAGTAGCCCGCCATTGTTGATGTCAATGATTACTGACACAATGCTCATGGGTGCTGAAGCCTATAAAATCAGTCGCACCCAAGCGCCAGCAGAGGGCGGCAAAACTCCATAAAACACAATTAACAAGTGAGCGTTTCACTGTACCATCATTTAAATGTGTCTGAGCGGGACATCTGCGTTAATCGCGTCAAATATTTTAACGTGATTAATTTTTAAAAATTAATTATAGCCCGTTAACGCGATAATTTTGACAGCCCTAGTTCAGATATTAAGATTTGAATGAGGCATAATAACATGCTTTTTCTCTCAAATATATTGTTATAATCATTTGTTTCAGATGTACTGTAATATTTTCTGTATAAAAATTAATTTGGTGTTCAAAAAGTTTTTTCAAACTTGAGTCTTGGAAAAGAGGGGGTCGTCTTATAATCAGGGCCGTCTTATGTTCGGGCCGATACGGTACTCCCTGTGGGAAATATTGCTTTAGTTTTTGTGAAAGTTTTCGGAATGGATTTAAAAAAAAAAGGTTCTTCAGTCTCTCTTATTACTTTAACTACTATTACAATGTAGAAACAAGGAGGAAGAGTTGGGGAGAAAATACAAGCAGGGAAGCGCATCGGGTAGCTCCAGAGGGAGAAATTTACCCCAAACTAAAGCAGGAAACGTCAGATTCTAGAATGACCAATTTGTGTCACCGCGCCACTTAGCACACAACAAGATGATGGCAATGCAAAGAGCCTCCGTCTAGGTACAGCTGTGGGCATCGAGTAATTGGCCCCCGCCTGTACATGAAGCAGATCTGTTCTGACACAACAGGAACTCTGACTCGGTAAACTCCGCCGAGAAAGCCTTCGCCGCCTAAAACGGGAGCAATTGCCTTCTACTTTGCTCAAATTATTTACGAACTCTTTTGAGACGATGCGATAAGACAAGATCAGTCACAGCAAAGGAGTCCACAAAAAAAGTAGCTATGATTTGAGCGTGCGGCCGCGGGTGGGTGATGACAGCGGACCCGTCACGGGATCAATGTGCTTCTTAGAAATGAAAGCATGATGACAGCGCGCGTGAGAAGCGCCGAGCGGCGTTTCGACAATGTCTGCCTGCAGCGCTTCTGCCTCCTGTCATCAATTCACAATGTTGTCTTCATGTCCACTCCACTCATCTACTCCATGCGCTCTTCATCTCACCTGTCGCACGCCAGCCACGTAACAGCACACCATCAAAGCTCACATACTTGCTATTATAAGACAACACAACACTTGTGAAAAAAATTCTGCAGAAAAATAGATGAATAGCACTTGGGAAGAAGTCTAGAAGGTCATTATCAACAGTACTACTACTCCACTCGGCCAAATGTATACTTTTCCTTCCCAAAATACCCAAACTAAATATGAAAACACAATCTTTCTAGATGTGACTGATCAGACTTTCTGTTCACAAATGACTTGTTTATGTATGTTTGTCAATAAAGTTTCCGGCACGAACAAGTGCATCGAAGAAAATCTTAGTGTCACCTTAGACTTCACCATCAGTTGACAAGACGGCTCCCACAGACATTGCGCCACGCCTTCCCGTAGGAGGCAAACCCAGCCAGAACGTTGGGTTGGCTTTCACTGTGATAAACTCAAACATGCTGCATTCTAACGCCGAATTTAGGTGAAAACACGACGAAGGCTTTACTATATACAAGCAGGCAGGAGTGTGTCTCAAGAGTGATTTGGTCGAGGATTCAAGGTAATTATTATATTAAATAGCACCATGCATGCACTTTGGAAAAAAAATCAATGGATTAAATTTGTGTAGTTTTGGCTTAAAATATTTACATAAAATGAACGATAAACCGCACATTTTTTTTTCTCAAACAAGAATCGAGAATTTTGTACGTTCATATCTATAGTAATTCCGCGATTTAAGCATTTATTGTCAAGAATTTTCAACATAAAATCTCTGCTTCGTGACGGCCGCCATGTACGATTTTGTATCTCCACACCAGGGGTCGCGTTAACCGAATATTTTCCGTCGTTGACCGATTTTTTAAAACGGTGATGGAAAAAACTGAAGTCCATCTGTCATTTTGACAGGTTGCAATTCACACCCCAGACCACAGGGTGGCGAGTGAGCATATTAATTAGCTATTGTCTCTCTTGGTGCATGACGTCGTTGGCCTTACTCTGAAAAATGTCAAGGCAACTGAGTGTCCGAAGTTTCTTCAAAAAGCCCCAAAACGACGATGGTGTTGATAAAAGAGGTGAAAAAACGGGGACTGCACAAGCGGGCACGCAATTCAAGTCCATGCGCACCAGGAGGAAGGTGTAAGACTCCGTTCAGGCCACAGCAGGTGAACTGTGAACTGTTTTTGTCACTGCGGAGAAAAAGTTACATATTCATCTGCTTGATGTGTGATGACACGGTGTGGATTCTCTGTTAAGCTTGTTCGGACAGAATATTAATTTAAAATGAATGAAAACTAAATACTATTGAATATGTTGAAGCGGTATGCAATGTTAAGAGTCTTGTTAGCTCGAATTGCTGTGTCCAGCCGCTGTAGCTCTGCTGCTCTCTGTGAACTCTCTATTCAAGCCGGAACGCGCGCCGCTCTTAATTGTCTCTGTCACGTGACTGTGTCGTAGCCGGTAACGCGCTCGGCCAAATGGACACACAAGTACGGAAGGTGAATTATGCCAAACAAAGGGTCACCACAATGTCATTATCTTCATTTTAAAAAATTAAGTGACGGGTAAAAATAGATTATGACCGTATTTTTATGACCCTGTCAGTCAAAATGACAGACAACAAAAAAGTCTAGCGCAACCTCTACTCCACACAATAGCGGAATTCAACCCTAAATAAGTTGTGAATGTATATAGAAACATGAAAAATTTGCTTTTGTTGAATAAAATTAAGATGAATCTGCATGCTTTCCTCAAGTAATAAGTTTCTCATGTAAAAATTGAGTGATTAATTAGTTGTTGATAACTTGCGCTAAATTAAAAATAATCTAAGTTGCTATTTTGGGCAAAAACTTGTATATGTTATGTTAAATATTGCAATTGATCCTTAAAATATATGTGATTATCTCTGCTTTTGGTGATATTTTTTGTGCATCTAGCGTAAACTTTTGAGAATTTTATAGCCATTTCATGTTTTGTTATACTTGTATAAAAAATAATTAATAGAGGATTTAATTCGGAAACGACTTTGAAATTTTTTATGTCACTACTCGTGGAGACTCGTATGTGCCTAAGGGAGGTGCCTGTTTTGGGTTTAGGTCGCTAGCGGCTTCGGTTTTGAAAATATTTGAATTTTAATATTTATAACAAATAATAGTGATAAATATTTGAAGTTTTTGAAAATCGGCCCCCTACGGATCGGCCCCCAACCCCGTGTCCCGTCAACTGATAGTGAGGTCAAGGGTGTCACAAACAGAACTTTTATGTCAGTGACATCGTATCTGTCTTACGCGATCTGATCTTTTATGTCAGTTACATTGGATCTGTGTCTACCGTGCGCAGTGTCATCAATAAGTGTAAAGACCATGGCACTGTGGCTAACCACCCTAGATGTAGACAGAAAAGAAAAATTGACGAGAGATTTCAATTAAAGATTGTGCGGATGGTGGATAAAGAACCTCGACTAACATCCAAACAAGTTCAAGCTGTCCTGCAGTCCGAGGGTACAGCAGTATGAACCTATACTATCCGTCGGCGTCTGAATGAAAAGGGACTCTGTGGTAAGATACCCAGAAAGACAAAACGTCTGACCCAGAGACATAAAAAAGCCAGGCTGGAGTTTGCCAAAACTTACCTGAGAAAACCAAAAACGTTTTAGAAGAATGTTCTCTTGTCAGATGAGACAAAAGTAGAGCTTTTTGGGAAAAGGCATCAACATAGAGTTTACAGGGGGAAAAAACGAGGCCTTCAAAGAAAAGAACACGGTCCCCACAGTCAAACATGGCGGAGGTTCCCTGATGTTTTGGGGTACTTTGCTGCCTCTGGCACTGGACTGCTTGAACTTGTGCATGGCATTATGAAGTCTGAAGACAACCAACAAATTTTGCAGCATAATGTAGGGCCCAGTGTGAGAAATCTGGGTCTCCCTTAGAGGTCATGGGTCTTCCAGCAGGACAGTGACCCAAAACACACTTCAAAAAGCACTAGGAAGTGGTTTGAGAGAAAGCACTGGAGACTTCTAAAGTGGCAAGCAATGAGTCCATACCTAAATCACAGAGAACAGCTGTGGACAGATCTGAAAGTGGCAGTTTGGAGAAGGTACTCTTCAAATCTCAAAGACCTGGAGCAGTTGGCCAATAAGAATGGTCTAAAATTCCAGCAGAGCATTGCAAGAAACAAACTGATGGATACCGGAAGCAGTTGCTCGCAGTTATTTTGTCTAAAGGTTGTGCTACCAAGCATTCGGCTGAGGGTGCCAATACTGTAGTCCAGCCCATTTTTGGAGTTTTGTGTACAATGATAATGATTTTTTTTTTCATTCTCTTTTGTGTTTTTGCAGTGCAAACAAAATAAATGAAGATATTACTGCCAAAGCATTTGTAATTGCAATCAATTTCTAGGAGAAATTGAGCATTATCTGACAGAATGGCAGGGGTGCCAATACTTTTGGTCAGCACTGTAGAATAGATTTTCAATGAACGACATTCTCTCTTGGGGGAGGTTGTTATGTTATTGGCCTTTGGGAAAGAAAAAAAAAACACTAGAAAGGAGCAATTTTGCAACTGATAGATACAGTGGCATTAAAAGGTTTGGATATACCCAGGGTGCCCAAACCTTGAAATGTCACTGTACGTATACTTGAATGATTTAGCCAAGGGAAAATACAGTGGAATGCAAAGTTTATGTATGCCAAATCTTGTTTTATGCCACAAGAGATACGAAGTGATTATATTAAAAAGTTGACTGAGTTGAGTTTTTTTTTTTTTTTTTTTTTTGTAAATTAAGTTAGATATCGTGCAAAAGATTCACATTTGCTTTCAAAATTTTCAAATATTTATTGAGCTTAGTATGCAACTTTGCCCCACTATTTCATCCTGACCCATTATGAATTTGATTTTGACACCCTTGGAATAGAGGATGCAAAAATAACCTCTGGGAAAGCTAAAAACATTCCCATTATGTCACCGTTTAATGTTACGGTGTACTACGGTCTAGTAAGTCTGTTAGTACAGTCATGCAAAAACAACATGTCTAATTTCTACAATATGTCGAGTTAGTTCAATCTCAAAGCAGTAAAATTTTAAAACCTGGATGAAAACACATTAAAGACACACACATTTTTTTCTCTATTTCACCAGTACAGTCCGCAATTGTTAGTTTGTTAATTCATCGACTTCATAATTGTATTGACGGGTCACATCCATCAGCCACTGCGCAACGCCTTCAAGTAGGGGGCTTCAGTTATTCACAGTTAGTCAACACATGCAGGGATTCCAACCCCGGATTTAGGTTGAAAAAGTACGAAAGCTGCACCGCATACAAACAGGATGGATTGTCTCAGGAGTGATTTGTTCGAGTATTCAAGGTAAGTATTACATTTTTCGTACCATGCATGCATTTTGAAACACTGTGAAAAAAAATCAATGGGAGAAATTAGCCGCTACAGCATTGGCATTGTACTTCGCAATAATGATGTAAATGATGTAATAATGATGTAACCAAGAATTGAGATTGTTTTACGTCCATATCTATAAAGAATTCAGGGATTTAAGCATTTATTCACAAGAATTTTAAATGGAAAAAGCTCCTTGCTTTACATATGACGGCTGCTAATTTCCTTACTGACTAGCCTCATAGTTTGAAATATTTACGTAAAATAAATGCTAACTGCACGTTTTTTTTTTTTGTTTTTTTTTTGCTTTTAACCAAGAATCAAGACTGTTTTACGTCCATATCTATAAGGAATTCAGGGATTTAGGAATTTATTCACAATTTTCACCAGCAAAGCTCTTTGTTTGCATATGGCGGCTGCCACATTGACTGACAGAGTAGCATCGTCCTTCAACATTTTTACGTAAAATAAATGCTAACTGCAGATGCTTTTTTGTTTTTAACCAAGAATCGAGACTGTTTTACGTCCATATCTATAAAAAAAATTCAGGGATTTACGCATTTATTCACAAGAATTTTCATTATAAAAAGCTCTTTGTGGTGATAAGGCTGCTCCACAAAGGCTTAAAGACTAGCAGCACATTCGACATATTTACGGAGAATAAATGCTCCCCCCATGTTCTTTGCTCTTTTAACCAAGAATCAAGACTTTTTTGCATCCATATCTACAAATAATTCAGGGATTTAAGCATTTATTCACCAGAATTTTCAATGGAAAAAGCTCTTTGCTTTACATATGACGGCTGCTAATTTCCTTACTGACAAAGTTTGCAATATTTACGTAAAATACTGTAAATGCTATCATCTATAAGGCATATCTATAAGGAATTCGGGGATTTAAGCATTTATTCACAAAAATTTTCACTGGCAAAGCTCTTTGTTTGCATATGGCGGCCGCCACATTGACTGACAGACTAGTATCGTCCTTCACCATATTTACGTAAAATAAATGCTAACTGCATATGGTTTTTTTTTTGTTTCTAACCAAGAATCGGGACTGTTTTAAATCCATATCTATTAAGAATTTATGGATTTAAGCATTTACTCACAAGAATTTTCACCGGAAAAGCTCTGTTCACATATGGCGGCCGCCAAATTGACTGACAGACTAGCATCGTACTTTGACATATTTACTAGGGCTGTCAAATGATTAGAATTTTTAATCGAGTTAACTACAGCTTAAAAATTAATTAATTGTAATTAATCACAATTCAAACCATCTATAAAATATGCCATATTTTTCTGTAAAAATTATTGTTGGAATGGAAAGATAAGACACAAGATGGATATATACATTCAACATACGGTACATAGGGACTGTATTTGTTTATTATAGCAATAAATCAACAAGATGGCATTAACATTATTAACATTCTGTTAAAGCGATCCATGGATAGAAAGACTTGTAGTTCTTAAAAGATAAATGTTAGTACAAGTTATGGACATTTTGTATTAAAACCCCTCTTAATGTTTTTGTTTTAATAAAATTTGTAAAAATTTCAATCAAAAAAATAAACTAGTAGCCCGCCATTGTTGATGTCAATAATCACACAATGCTCATGGATGCTGAAGCCTATAAAATCAGTCGCACCCAAGCGCCAGCAGAGGGCGGCAAAACTCCATAAAACACAATTAGCATGTGGACATTTCTCTGTACTGTTATTTAAATCTGTCTGAGCGGGGCATCTGCGTTAATTGCTTCAAATATTTTAACGTGATTAATTTAAAAAATTAATTACCGCCCGTTAACGCGATAATTTTGACAGGCCTAATATTTACGTAAAGTAAATGCTAACTGCACGTTTTTTTTTTTTTTTTTTTTTTTTTTTTGCTTTTAACCAAGAATCGAGACTGTTTTACGTCCATGTCTATGAAGAATTCAGGGATTTAAACATTTATTGACAAGAATTTTCAACGAAAAAGCTCTTTGTCTGTGATTCCACTCGGTGTCCCGTCAATACATTATGAAGTCTATGGTTAATTACAGGACTTGTACACTCTACCCAGGCATGTTCTAAATTTTCAATAGTATTTTCTGTAAGGCAGATTTTTTTTTTTCAACATTGTGAACATAATGTGGTTGTTGGTGACTGCCTATGCACACAGACAGCAGTTTCATAAGCAGTCTAAAATAAAGCGGAAAGAAGTTGACAAAAGGATCTCAGCAGACGTCTTATAATCAAACACTTTTGACAGGCAACCCCGATGAAGGACCAGAGGCGAGTGTTTTGTGTGTGAATGTGTGTGTGCGTGTTGAGCACAATCTCATCACACCAGCCTGCCACGCTCACACACACGCGCACAACTCCAGATTTATTAGTTTCAACGATGCAGAAAGAAAACAAGGGCGAGATTCAAGGATTTGACGTTCCTTCAGATGACAGCTTGGGAAAAATATAATGCGTCCTCTCATAACAGTACTGTTTTAGCATTTCATCATATCGCTCTAGAGTGTTTAGTACTCATTTCCAACGGAGATTAGAATGTACTTTTGAACCATCTGCTTGTGTCCACATGAGCTTGATGCAAAAAAAAAAAAAAAATCTTTCTTAAACCAAGTTTTCTCAAGTGAAAAACAACCAAAAGGTCAATGGAAAACTGCAGCTTCGCGCCAATTAACATTTTCCTAACGAAGTCAAATGCGACATCTTTTTGCTAGGCTGGCAGCTGGTCTTCGTAAGCCTTTAAGCTAGCCGTTCAAAAAAAGCGTTAATGAAGACAATAAGTCCAACAGGACTTTCTGACCGCCGCCTGACCTTAGTATCATTAAGCTGAACACGGAGGAGGACTAACATTTAAAATCCCTCGCGGTGGGCAAAACCTCATGAATATACAGTGTAATTCAAGTGAGTGGGCACATTTCTGTGGTGTGGTTAAGAACAGATTATAGACAAAAACACAAACCTTGTACAGTGACCCAATAACTTCAACTCGAGGAAGACGTTTGGTATGAAATACATTGCTGTTTTGAGACACGAATGACAGATTTATGAGTTTTGAGGTATGTGTGTCCAGTTTTTTATTTGACCGGTGAGGGGAAAAAAATAGTGGAGGCAAAGTCAATGACACTCACATCACAACAAACAGCAGTTTGGCAGGAAAATCTTTCAAAGTAAAGTAGTCCTGTCAAATGTATCGTGTTAACGGGCAGTAATAAATTTTTTAGATTAATCACGTTAAAATTTTTGACGCAATTAACGCATTAAATGCGAGTGGACGAAGGCATTCATTGGGCCACGCCTATAATTGGCATAAGTTTTGGCAACTCTTTCACAACAAACAGAACTATTGCGGCGAACGACGTGGGGAAGAAGGACAGGAGACGATCTTTCTCTTAACACGCTTAATTGAACACAACGCAGAACATGTTACCATTTGCAGCCACCACTAACAGTCATGGTTGTTCAACTTCCCATCATGCATTTGGGTGGAACAGTTAAGTCGCTAGGGTTGTTCCAATCATGTTTTTTTGCTCCCGATCCTATCCCGATCGTTTTAGTTTGAGTATCTGCCGATCCCGATATTTCCCGATCCGATTGCTTTTTTTTGCTCCCGATTCAATTCCAATCATTCCCGATAATGTTTCCCGATCATATACATTTTGGCAATGCATTAAGAAAAAAATGAATAAAACTCGGACGAATATATACATTCAACATACAGTACATAAGTACTTTATTTGTTTATTATGACAATAAATCCTCAAGATGGCATTTACATTATTAAAGTGATCCTCTAGTTTTAAGACAAGTAATTCTTAAAAGATACATCTTAGTATGAGTTATAATAATTTGACACTAAATCCCTCTTAATGTTTTCGTTTTAATAAAATTTGTAAAATTATTTTAACTGATTGTTCGCCATGGTTGTTGACGTCGCAGTCCTGTGACGTCACAAGTCCCGCTGCCGGACTTCAGCGTGTCATTCATTAGCTATCCCAACATGTCGTCGGTTCGTCCCTTCCAATTTGAACCAGAGCGGAAAAGTGAAGAGCTGGACAGCACTGTCGGTCGTTCACAAGACGAGCAGCAAAGGCGAAATGCAGAGCAAGAAATACTTGATGAGGCAAGAGTTGGGCTAAACTTCTGGTGTACTTGTGACAAGTGCATCTCGATGACAACGGAGCGAGAGAGCGTATGCTGTCGAGAACTCAGGTTTTTGTCAGTAGATCTTCAAGGTGAGTTATTGCGTCATCAAACTCATTCCAATATAATTATGTAGATTGTTAGCATCCAGAGCTGTCGTGTGCTTTACATACAGTACAACTTATTCCAATATAATTGTGTAGATTGTTAGCATCCAGAGCTGTCGTATGCTTTACATACAGTACAGGCCAAAACACCTTGGCATTCGTGCCTTTTTATTTTCATGACCATTGACATTATAAACTCCCACTGAAGGCAATAAAACTATGAATGTGTAGCGAGCTAGGGAAGGAGGCGGAGTATCAAACCACGGAGCTAATCCGCGTTGTTTTATTGACATTTTGGCTGCAAGAAATAGCAATGTCTGGCATGCGACCCGCAGAAGGTAACATTATTTCCAGCTGTTCCCTTCACAAAGTACCCCCCCAGCCCAACCGCACAACGTGCCAACATAATTTCCGCCGGTGAATTCTGTTATAACCGGCTACAAATGCACACGTGTGAGTTGTGTACTTAGAAAAAAGGTGAAATAACAACAAACGTGTAATATTCTAGTATCTTCAAAGTAGCCACCCTTTTCTCTGATTACTGTTTGGCACTCTTGCCATTCTCGCGATGAGCTTTCAGAGGGAGTACCCTAAAATGGATTTTGACTTCACATGTATGCCATTCCGGCGATGATGAGAATTTATTGCTTTATCAATGGGGTTGGGACATTTGTGTTGCATTGAATGAATTACATTGGACGTGCTTTGATCAGTTTGAGTGGCAGCATCACTCATATTAGGTGAATACTGAACACACACACTTACTGCCTGATGAACTGACAGTAGAGGTGAATTATTAGCTTCCTCTGTGACTAGCGGTACGCCCGAAGGTTCGCCTCCCGCTGTAGCGACAGGAGCGGCTTGGGTGCTTAAGAGGGCGGCCAGAGTGTCTCGTCTGTCTCGCTTCATTGCGCGCATTTCACTCGATATCCGAGCAGGCTGAGGCTTCTTGTGCGGGGAAATAGTTGGAACAGCATTTGGTTTTAATCTGCGCTTATATCTAGCCGCTCCGGTGAGATCTTTCATTAGTTGTCGTCGACTAAAATCCTCAAACGCGGTAGGAGAAAAATGGCGAGAACAAAGCCTTGGTTGTTTGGGAAGATTTGCTTGTCTACAGGCATTTTCCCAAACCTTTCTCCTCTTCTTCTCAACAGGAAATTTGTGGAGACTCACATCACTCTCCTTGTTTCCATTTGACTCGAAATTGCATCCATAAGCAGCACATCATGGCATTTTACTTCGCGAGTTAAGCCAGCAATACACAATTGTTGTACACACGCTACACGATTGGAAAAATACCATCTACGTCATCACTCCGCGCCTGCAGAACATGGCGCCAACCATCAGTCAAAATATGCACTAAATATTATAAAATATTGCCATTGATTTAACATTTTATGTGTTTCTAACGACATATTTTAATACAAGAGAACAACTGTGGTTTGTTAGAGCCTACATGTCTTTAAAATCGAGGATCACTTTAACATTCTTTCTGTGAGAGGGATCCATGGATAGAAAGACTTGTAATTCTTAAAGGATAATTGTGGCTTTTTGCATTGTGACTAAATATTGCCATCTAGTGTATTTGTTGAGCTTTCAGTAAATGATACTGTAGCCATTTAACTGTTCTGCCCAAATGCATGATGGGAAGTGCAACCATGACTGTGCGTAAGGGCACCAATTGATATATCTTCTCTGCGTTGGGAAAGAACATAGGGTGTTAAGAAAAAGATCAACTACTACCTTTCTTCCCCACATTGCTTTCCCACGATGTTTCTTGAGAGAGGGATTTTAAGGCTTTAGCCAATTAAAAGAAGGCTCCAAAGACTGCCAAAATTCACTTTATTCATTTTACGCTGCCTTTTAGCTCTATATATAGGTAAAGCGGCGCCATTATAAATTGAACACGACAATGCGTGAGTGGGTTGTGCAGCGCATGCGTTAATTGCGTTAAATATTTTAACGTGATTAATTAAAATAAAATTAATTACCGCCGTTAACGCGATAAATTTGATAGCCCTACTTTAAGCCAAAACTAAAGACTCTGGATGAGTGTAAGACATTTTGTCTGTAACGTTAAATACAATTAGAAAACCTACTGTTCAAGCCCCACTTGCTGTAAGTCATTTGTGTTATAATGACATATTTGCACATTGGCCATTTTGATATTTATAATGTTGTACATTGTTCAAGTCATACAAGCTGTTATAAATGTTCATACTTGAATCCTTATTGTTTTTTTATATACTTAATGTTTACACTGCATGTACAATTGTTAAATATGTTAAATTGAAAGCTGGTAAATAAATCAATTAGAAACTTAATTTGTACTTCACGCATTGATTCAGATTTTCAATTATATAACACTCTGCGAATTTATCATCATTTATCGTTATTGAGGTAAATCTGCTCAATTTATCGTGTTATGTACTTAAAGCTGTATCGCCCAGCCCTAAGTTCAAGGCACCACTCTTCTGCCCTCAGCCGAGCGTATGGCTACTCGACTTTGGCAGCGAGCTAAACCAACAAAGAAAAATGGAGGCCCAAACTCCTTCCTCTCATTTATTTCTTCGCGTGAACGTGTGCGCGTGTGTGTGTGTGTGGTTGGTAAAACTGAAACATACATAAATAACAACAAAATAACAGAATAGACACATCAAAATTACATCTAACCCATTGTTAAAACGTACAAACTTACAGATTTTGTTTTGTCAAGGGTTCCCAACGATGTATGGTGCAGAGGAGGTGTGCAACGTCTTAACACCTCAAGGCCTCTTTTCCAACTGAAATAAAAAGTTCTTTCTGCCTGCTGCTTACAGCAAGTCGCCACTAGGGGAAGCCGAGCGCAAACAGCAATACCAAAGAAAAACTGCAAAGTCAGAGTTACAATAGCGACATCCTGTGGACGGATGAACAATGTACAATCTTAGAAAGAAATTAAACCCAAAAAGTAGTCAACATAAGACCAGAGGACATAACACTCCCCGCCTGACATCTGCAAGATGTCAGCCCTTAACTAATGAACGATACAAAACGACAACTCGTTTTACATGCTATCCTTAGACATCAAAAGCACAACTTCACGAATTGGGCGAATGTAAAACCTATTCTCGCCGTTTCGGCAAATCTTAACCTCAACTTTTCTGACATTACCGTCCTCACTTGGGAAAGATTTTGTGATCAGTCCGAGTGGCCAATTATTCCTATGTTCCAGAGACTCCCTCATTAAAACAACGTCGCCCATTTGAAGGTTCGGCTTTTTTATTTTCCACTTGCGACGAACCTGCAAGCCTGCGATGTATTCTTTCTGCCAACGACTCCAGAAAACATTAGCTAAGTACTGCACGCGCTTCCATTGGGCTTTGAATAGGTCACTGGTCTGAAACTGCCCTGGTGGAATCGGTGGTGTGCCAACCTTTTGCGTGAGTAGCATCGCAGGAGTAAGAATGACTGGGTTTTCGGGATCTGTAGAAACGGCTGTTAGCGGACGGGCATTTACAATTGCGGTAACTTCAGCTAACAATGTTACGAGTACTTCATGTGTGAGCTTCCCATATGGATGTTCAAGGAGCATTGCATTGAGGATTTTTCGGGTGACGCCGATCATGCGTTCCCAGGAACCAGCCATATGGGATGCATGTGGAGGATTAAACTGCCATTTGCACGCACTGTCTTTCAAGAATGTGCCTATTTTGTCATTGTGACAGCCTAGTTTGTCTATTTGGAGCTCTTTGCAGGCACTCACAAAATTTGTCCCACAATCAGATCTCAAGAGTTTGGCACCACCTCGGATGGCAAAGAAACGACGCAGTGCATTAATGAATGACGATGTGTCCATTGACTCAATCACTTCAATATGAATTGCACGTGTACTCATGCAGGTGAATATGACTGCCCATCTTTTAGCATCTGCATTAGCACCACGCGTTTTTCTCACTGTAACGGACCAGGGACCGAACACATCAAGGCCTACATTTGTGAAAGGAGGGTCCGTGGACAGCCTGTCCTCAGGAAGTTCAGCCATTATCTGTTCAGGTTGCCTGCCCCTTAATTTGCGGCATGTGATGCACTTGAAAATCACACTTCTTACTGCTCTTTTTCCTCCCACAATCCAAAAGCCCCCTGCTCTGACTGCTCCCTCCGTGAAATGCCTTCCCTGGTGACATAATTTTTCGTGAAAGTGTCTTATTATGAGCTGAGCAAGATGATGCTTTCCAGGGACGAGTATGGGATTGGTTTCTTCTGCAGACAACTGTGCTTTCTTTAGTCGGCCTCCAACTTTAAGGAGCCCTTGCGTGTCAACAAATGGATTCAGTTTGCTGAGTGGACTTGAGTTTTTTAGAGCTGTGCCTTTTTCAATGCATCCAATATCTTCTGCGAAGACCTCTCTTTGAACGGTGCGAATGATCGTGGTCTTGGCTAGTTGCAGTGACTTTTCAGTTAAATGTTTGTTGCAGTTGTGCCAGCCACGACAGGAAACCTCAGAGTTGTTCTTGAATGATTGAGCTATATGTTGGAGTTTTGCAATAGCCTTTTGCAGCACCTTCCAACTTGAAAACCTTTCAAATCTGGCACTATTAAACTGGGCTTTTGATAGGGTGGTAGTGCAAGTTGTTACCTCAGGACGCAACTCACAGTCAGTCTCTGGGTCTATGAGATCGAAGGTTTGACTTCGAACTTGACTTTGGTCCAACCTGGAGAGGAAAGCTGGGCCTCTGAGCCAGGTGGAGCTGGAGAGCTGCTCAGCGGGCAACGTTCGTGTGGCATGGTCTGCCGGATTTAAGTGTGTGGGCACGTAATGCCACTGGTGAGTTTGTGCAAAGCGCCTGATGCGTTCGACTCTGTTGTGCACATAAACGTGAAAGCGTCTCTTCATGTTTGAGATGTACCCAAGCACTACCTTTGAGTCTGTGTAAAGATTCACCTGATCGACTGTGACATCCAGCTCCTCTAGAACCAACTCTGCTACTTCCACGGCCAGGACTGCTGCACAGAGTTCAAGTCGGGGTATGGTGATGTCTGGTTTAGGAGCTAAACGTGCTTTGCCGAGGAGGAATCCCACTTCGCTGTGTCCGTCCTCATTTGTGAGTTTGAGGTATGCTACAGCACCTACGCCTTTTGTGGAAGCATCACAAAAAACGTCAATCTCTATTCTTTGGGCTGCAGACAGCGGTATTGAAGTGTACATTCTGGGAATTTCAAGATGTTGTAGGTGTTCGAGGGAACTTTTCCACTTTTGCCACTGTTCTAATTTGTCTTTTGGCAGTTCAGTGTCCCACTCTGAAACATTTGTGGAAATGTCTCTGAGTATGGTTCTACCCCCTACGATTACTGGAATAGCAAAACCAAGTGGGTCGAACACACTGTTGATAACTGACAGAACTCCCCTTTTTGTGAACGGCCTTTCATTTACTCTTACTTGGAACTTGAATTGGTCAGTCGACAGCTCCCATCCTAAGCCCAAACTGCGCTGCATTGGTGGGGTAGTCTGCCCAATGTCAAGACCTTGCATGCCTACAGCACGATCTTCGGTTGGAAAGGCTCCTGTTATGAGAGGACAATTGGATGAGATTTTGTGCAGGCGTATGTTACACTGAGCCAGCATCTTCTGTGCCCTACTAAGAACATCAATGGCCTGCTCTATGGAAGAGAATGACTTTAGCCCATCATCTACATAGAAGTGCCGTTCAATGAATTCTTTTGCGTCACTGCCAAATTCCATTTCTCCTTCTATGGCTGTTCTTTTCAGTCCAAAGATGGCGACTGATGGGGAAGGACAATTACCAAACACATGGACAGTCATCCTAAATTCTTGCACTTTTCCATCAAGGTCATGATTTTGGAACCACAAGAAACGAAGGTAGTTACGGTGGTCTTCTCGTACTACAAAGTTGTGAAACATATGCTCCACATCTGCCATAACGGCGTATGGGTCGGACCTAAACCGCATCAGAACTCCTACGAGAGTGTTGTTAAGATCTGGTCCCTTGAGGAGCACGTCATTGAGAGAAACATTGTCAAGTTGAGCACTCGAATCAAAGACTACCCTAATTTTTTCTGGCTTTTGCGGGTGGTAAACGCCAAAACTAGGGAGATACCAGCACTCTTGATCTGGCGCCAGTGCGGGCGCTGGTTCGGCATGGCCCTTGCTGAATATTTTCTCCATAAACTCAGCGTAATGCGCTCTCATTTCAGGCTTTCTTCTCAGCGTTTTGCGGAGCGACATTAAACGATTGTAGGCCTGCTCCCGATTGTCAGGTAGGCGCCGCCTAGGTGAGCGGAATGGAAGTGGAGCTACCCAGTTATTCGCCTCATCTTTAGCAAAGTTGTTGTGCATAATGTCTAGGAACAACGCATCTTCTGCCGAAAGTGCAACTTTGTCGTCATTTGTTGTTTGTTGGAAAATATGTTGTCCTAGTTCCGCTTGTGTGTTTAGTGGATCGTTTTTGGTGTATTTCTCTTTGATAACGATTGTGTTTTCGCAAGGACTGAGGAACGTGGGACGTCCACTGTTTAGAACGTTCGTCTTAAATGAGTTCAATGTGGGTTTATGAGCTCCAGAGAGACAGACATCACCTATGACAACCCATCCTAAATCGAGACGCTGGGCATGAGGTGCATTGTTTGGCCCATTTACCTGACCACGAACTTTATGAGCCTGAATGATGTCCCTTCCCAGGAGCAGAAGAATGTCTGCCGATGGGTCGAGAGGAGGAATCTGTGAAGCGATTGATCGCAAATGAGGGTGAGCTGCTGCTACCTCAGGGCTGGGAATTTCGTCTCTATTATCTGGAATCTGATCACATTCTGTTATTGTAGGCAGCATCATGGAGACCTTACCATCTACATCTTCTACAATAAAGCCATCAGCTTTACGACCTCGTGTCTCTGATAAACCTGCACATGTTCTCATGGTGTATGGGAATATGGTACCTTGCACATTAAACATGTCAAAAAACGCAGATCTGGCTAAGGATGAATTGCTCTGATCATCCAACATGGCATATACCCTCTTTTTCTTTTCTGGAGAAGTTCGGCGATATACATTAACTAAACAGATCTTTGAGCATGATTTTCCTTTTACGCCTTGCCCACATACTTCTGTGCAACTGGCTGTGTTCACAGGATTTGGGCCCTCAGACTCCCCGCCGTGACTCTGGGTTGGGGGATTAAAGTCTTGAGGTGTCCATGGAGGTGGACCGACATGCATGGCAGACACATGAGCATCGCTATCACATTCTGAGCATTGGATAATAGCTTTACAGTCTCGAGCCCTGTGATTTGTGGACGCACAACATTTAAAACAAATGGCGTGCTCTTTGAGAATGTTCTTTCTTTCGTCTAGTGTTTTCATTCTAAACCCCCTGCATTTGACGAGTGAATGTGGTTTTTGGTGGATAGGACATTGTTTGTCTGGATCGAGTGCTGTCAATTTAGCCGGACTGATCTCTATTTTATTCACCGCCAATGGAACTCTGTATTTGTCTCGTCTTACTGATGTCTTATCAACCCTTGGATTTATTACGTTTGAACACTGTAACATAAAGCTAGGGTCTGTTCTCATTTCAGCGTAGTCATTTACGAACCGCACAAAATACGAAAAAGGTGGATAGACTGCACCGTTTTCCCTTTTGTATTTGGTACCTTGTGTAACCCATGACTCCTGGAGTCCATATGGGAGTTTTTCAACTATCGGGTTTATGCCCCTTGGTGTGTCGAGAAAGCTAAGACCCGGCAAATAACTTTCACTTTTGGCATACGATAGCTCTAACAGAAGATCAGCAAGCTCCTGCAGTAAGTGAGTGTCTTTGTTGGAGATTCTTGGAAAAGTCTGCAACCGTTGGAAGAGTGAGGATTCAATTACCTCTGGAGAGCCATAAGTCTTGTCTAGCCGCTGCCACAGACGTTGGAGACCTGCCTGTGGATTACTCACGTGGACCGCCCTGATCCTCTGAGCGTGTTGAAGAGACTCCCCGCCGAGCCACTTGGTGAGAAGGTCGAGCTCTTCGCTGGGCTTGAGATTGAGGCCTTCCGTCGCGTTGCAGAACATGGACTTCCAGGACAGGTAGGACTCTGGCCGGTTGTCGAAAACCTTGAACCCCGATGTCAGCAGATCACGCCGTGCTAGATAGGCTGCTAAATAGGACAGTTCACTTTGTGGGGTTGCTGAAGGTGTAGGCTGGTGTGAGATGTCCGTTCTCGCACGATGAGATTGGAGATGCTCTTCGTCAGCGATGTCGATGTGACGCACATGTGGAAAAGCACCAGCTGATTTTGGGCTATTTTCTGGTTGTTGAGAGTCATTGTGCCTAACCAGGTGCTCAGTGTTTGGCGTTTGTGTGCCATCTGCTTGCACACGCTGGTCGTCAAAGTGAGCATGCACATACTCTTGTGCACGCCTGATGGAGGGGGGTGTCTTGGAAAATACCCCTTGCTCGCTGAGGTCGACTTTGGCGCGCTCCTCTTCTTCGAAAGTCGCCTCCCAAACTTTAGCTGCGGCGAGCGCTGCTTCTGCTTCACCTTCCGTCTTCAGAGCGTGTAGTGTTGCCTCGATGCGTGCCTTCTCGACCTCCATGTCGATTTGGCGTTTGGCGTACCGTGCTCTGGCGTAGGCAGCTTCGGCGTCTGCTCGTGCTTGTGCAGCAGCTTGACTCGTTCTGGACCGGCGTGAAGAATGAGAATGACTGGCCTCCGACCTGGTGACCACTTGGCTGATAGGTGGTGAAACTTCTTGTTGAGACATCTTGGGTGCTTGATGTGTTGAAAATCTTTTTACTCTTCTGCCCTCAGCCGAGCGTATGGCTACTCGACTTTGGCAGCGAGCTAAACCAACAAAGAAAAATGGAGGCCCAAACTCCTTCCTCTCATTTATTTCTTCGCGTGAACGTGTGCGCGTGTGTGTGTGTGTGGTTGGTAAAACTGAAACATACATAAATAACAACAAAATAACAGAATAGACACATCAAAATTACATCTAACCCATTGTTAAAACGTACAAACTTACAGATTTTGTTTTGTCAAGGGTTCCCAACGATGTATGGTGCAGAGGAGGTGTGCAACGTCTTAACACCTCAAGGCCTCTTTTCCAACTGAAATAAAAAGTTCTTTCTGCCTGCTGCTTACAGCAAGTCGCCACTAGGGGAAGCCGAGCGCAAACAGCAATACCAAAGAAAAACTGCAAAGTCAGAGTTACAATAGCGACATCCTGTGGACGGATGAACAATGTACAATCTTAGAAAGAAATTAAACCCAAAAAGTAGTCAACATAAGACCAGAGGACATAACAACCACTGTAAATCTATTATGGAAACTTTTTGACACATGTATGCACATGTTTTCAAGTACATTAAAATGAGCTTTTCTAAATATGAATAGCCAATCAAGAACAGTGCGCAGATAATTTAATGGTAGGTCTGGATCAGTGGCAGATGCTGGTCTTTCAATGAGGGGTAGCTCAAAGTGTGTACACCTGTGAGAGCTTTGTGATGGTGGAGGAGCTCAGAGGCACCCATTGTTCGGTAGGGAAAGAAACTATAGCGCCAGAAATCAAGTCTACAAACATAAGCATCTACAATAGAAAAAAACACCAGCGCTAACAACTCGATTTTTCGCTATTCGTTGTAAACAAAGAAAGTGTCACTAGGATGATTATGAAAGTTTCCGGTTCAACTCAGAACAACGGAATGATAACTGAAAAATTCCTCCCACTGATGCTAATATGACAAGGTCATTGCTTTGCTTATTTGACCGTCAATCAAAAAGGGATTCAGCCTCAGACAAATCATCCAACGATCACGCGGAGAAGCAGAGGGTCCTGACAAACCGAGTCCCACCCACTGCCCATAGACCCCCAGAGACACACAGCGGGATAAGCCCAGCCTTTAGCTAATGACTTGTCTCGTTTCGCTGTAGTGGAACAACGCACTCTCAACTCTAGAGATGCAGAGCGTCCACACTGGTTAAAGGGCTGTGAAGCTGCGCAAATGAGTGAAAAGCAAGCTGCATCGTAACCAGTGATAAGTAGGTAATTCTAAACAAAAGTTAAGCGTGTTGTAGCACATATTTAGTCAATGAATTGTACACACGACAGTATACATTTAATCACTTATTTTTTTATATTTTGGGGAAGGCTGAGCTTCCCTTTCAGTCTTAGAGCAATCGCCTCTGGTCTGGATATGGCTCATAGTGTGCCATATTTGCTGGGAAAATATTGCTTTTTTGTACTACTGAATCACCATCATTGGTAGAGATTCCCTAGTGTTTCCTTTCTTAAATCCATAAACTCAACATCCAGCTGCTTGCAAGCCCTGTATGTACTTAGTTTTACATGACACTAACCCCATTCATATTGATTAAAGCACCATTATCAGCTTCTGTTTTGTGCTCAGTAGGATCAAATTGGGATGATTATATTTCATCGTAGAGGCTAAGACAAAATGAGCTGATAAGCCTTTACAGTGTTTCTTACAACACGGGCCTAATCTAGGCTGTAATTACATAATTGAGGGGCGCTGATTAAAGTGCTATCGAATGCACCGTGAACGATGAGCCAAACTGGAGTCAGCCCAGCGGACACAGCTGGTTCAAGAGTGGGTCGGCAGGACAGTATGTCATGGTTGCTGGGCTCAGCTGCTGTAATGCGGTTGGTAAACCAACTGGAAGGACTGAAAAGCCTTTGAGCATTGAGTCATTTTATCTCCGGATCTGATTTTTGTTTGTAAAAGCTAAGCATTTTCTGTTATTTATTTACATTATATTCCATTGAGTGACATAAATGTTTGATGTCAACACTCTTGTAGATGCAACTACCTAATAACGGTAGAAAATAAAAGTCCCAAACAAAGTCACTGATACTTCGGTGATACACATGCCTGCATTGTACGTGTACGATTATTTTAAATTCAATTTAGGACAAACATAACAGCAAAAAATATTTTTGCATCAAAAAAAAATTCTCAAATAATTATGACCTTATAACTAATAATTGTCAATAGTTCAGATAACCCATAGACTTCAAAATATATTGACGGGTCGCGGGGCCGGTCAATAGGGGGCCAACATTGTTGGCGTGGCCGTCAAAGCTGACCGAGTCGAATCACAGACAATGAGCTTTTTCCGTTGAAAATTCTTTTGAATAACTGCTTAAATCCCTGAATTCTTTATAGATATGGACATAAAACAGTCTCGATTCTCGGTTAAAAGAAAAGAAAACCGTGCAGTTAGCATTTTTTTTAACGTTAATATTGCGAACTCTGATCCTAGTCAGTACGCAAATTAGTGGCCGCCATATGTAAACAAAGAGCTTTTTCTGTTAAATTCTTGTGAATAAATGCTTAAATCCCCGAATCCTTTATAGATATGGACGTAAAACAGTCTTGATTCTTGGTTAAAAGCAAAAAAAAAAAAAAAAAAAAAACCTGCAGTTAGCATTTATTTTACATAAATATTGTGAACTATGATGCTAGTCAGTAAGCAAATTAGCGGCCGCCATATGTAAACAAAGAGCTTTTTCCGTTGAAAAGTCTTGTGAAAAAATGCTTAAATCCTTGAATTCTTTATAGATCTGGGCGTAAAACAGTCTCGATTCTTGGTTAAAAACCAAAAAACGTGCAGTTAGCATTTTCTTTATGTTAATATTGCGAACTCTGATGCTAGTCTGTAAGCAAATTAGTGGCCGCCATATGTAAACAAAGACCTTTTTCTGTTAAATTCTTGTGAATAAATTCTTAAATCCCTGAATTCTTTATAGATATGGATGTAAAACAGTCTGGATTCTTGGTTAAAAGCACAAAAAAAAAAAAAAAAAATTGGCAGTTAGCATTTATTTTACATAAATATTGCGAAGTATAGTGCCAATGCTGTAGCGGCTAATTCCTCCCACTGATTTTTTTCACACAGTTTCAAAATGCATGCATGGTACGAAAAATATAATACGAAAAATATAATAATTACCTTGGCACCTAGAACAAATCACTCCTGAGACCATCATTCCTTTTTGTATGCGGTACAGCTTTTGTACTTTTTCAACCTAAATCTGGTTGCTAGATCGCTGCATGTGACCGACTGCTAAATGAAGCGGAGTGTGGGACGGCCCCCTTCGGGAAGGGGTGAATGGGAAATGTGTCACGTCAATATATTATAAAGTTTATGAATAACCGTATCAGTAATTTTGATTGACGCAGAAATGTCAAAATTAATCGTTTTTGCTAAAAAACGGGTTGTTGGCCGAAAAGTACCTGATTATTTAGCTATTTTGTATGGATACAAAAATCCAACATGGCGGCCATCATAAAACAGAGCTTTTTAAGTTGAAAATTCTTGTAAATAAATGCTGAAATCCCGTAATTTTTTATAGATATGACCTACCCTGGTACACCAGACTCATCGCTGTTCCAGCTATTGAGTCTGGCCACCATTCAGCGGATAACATTTCCAGGGCGGAGCAAGCCACAGCAAACTGACGGCGGAGTGGACCAATCAGCGACGGGCGGATGTGACATTAGTAAAGCGACGAGGGACTACCGTGCGGAAGTAAACATACGAGGAGAGCGAAGTTTATTCAACATGGCTAGCGCGAGACAGACTGTTGTTAATGACTTGTGTCAATGTGTTTTTGTTACTTTAAAACTGATTTTACCGTGGATTGGAACATATTCTCGGCTCTCCTGTTCGCCATCGCCTTAAGCATACGTCAGGCAAATAATCGAATCTGATTGGACGGTTGATTTTGTCCTTGCACGAGAGGCCGTTAATGGGCTGGGTGCTAGACTATTCCCACAGTGTTTGAAAAATACAGGGAGAACAGTCTGGCCGTGCCAGGCAAGATATGAACATCCTGAAACATGAAACAGTCTAGATTCTTGGTTGTAAGTATGGCTGTCAAACGATTAAAATTTTTAATCAAGTAAATTACAGCTTAAAAATTAATTAATCGTAATTAATCGCAATTCAAACCATCTATAAAATATGCCACATTTTTCTGTAAATTATTGTTGGAATGAAAAAATAAGACACAAGACGGATATATACATTCAACATACCTGACAACAATAAATCAACAAGATGGCATTAACATTACTAACATTCTCTTAAAGCGATCCATGGATAGAAAAACTTAAAAGATAAATGTTAGTACAAGTTATAGAAATTTTATATTAAAACCCCTCTTAATGTTTTCGTTTTATTAAAATTTGTAAAACTTTCAATCAAAAAATAAACTAGTAGCTCACCGTTGTTGATGTCATTACACCATGCTCACTCCCCAAACTCATAAAATCATTTGGACCCAAGCGCCAGCAGAGGGGGCCAAACAACAAAAAACAAGTAACAAGTGGACATCACACTGCTGTCATTTTAATCTGAGCGGGGCATGTGCGTTAATTGCGTCAAATATTTTAATGTGATTAATTTAAAAAAACTTAATTACCGCCCGTTAACGCGATAATTTTGACAGCCCTAGTTAAAAGCAAAAAAAAAAAAAACGGGCAGTTATCATTCATTTTTCGTAAATATTATAAGCTAAAGTTAGGCTAATTTTTTTCACACTGTTTCAAAGTGCATGCATCGTGCTATTCTGTATAATAATTACCTTGAATCCTCGACCAAATCACTCTTGAGACACTCCTGCCTGCTTGTACGCGCTAAAACTTTCGTCCTGCTTCCACCTAAATCCGGCGTTAAAACGCAGCATATGATTCAGTTTAGCGCAGTGAAAGCTCCCACAACGCTCTGCTTGGTATGGCCCCCTATGGAAAAGTCTATGCTAAAATATGATACAATGGGGTACTGATGGCCGCGTAGACATAAAAAGCTTTAAGTCTCATACTCTGTACAATGACAATAAAGGCTTTCTATTCAATTTTAATATATCTAATCACAACAAGACCCTACCCTTATAAACAACCTTTAACTTTGCAAAAGCGTCATATTTCCAAACTCTTTTTCAAAGCCACGATAACAAATATAAAGCGTAAACCAAACCTGTTTGTACAGTGCCTTGCAAAAGTATTCGGCCCCTTTGAATCTTGCAACCTTTCGACACATTTCAGGCTTCAAACATAAAGATATGAAATTTAATTTTTTTGTCAAGAATCAACAACAAGTGGGACACAATCGTGAAGTGGAACAACATTTATTGGATAATTTAAACTTTTTTAACAAATAAAAAACTGAAAAGTGGGGTGTGCAATATTATTCGGCCCCTTTACTTTCAGTGCAGCAAACTCACTCCAGAAGTTCAGTGAGGATCTCTGAATGATCCAATGTTGTCCTAAATGACCGATGATGATAAATAGAATCCACCTGTGTGTAATCAAGTCTCCGTATAAATGCACCTGCTCTGTGATAGTCTCAGGGTTCTGTTTAAAGTGCAGAGAGCATTATGAAAACCAAGGAACACACCAGGCAGGTCCGAGATGCTGTTGTGGAGAAGTTTAAAGCCGGATTTGGATACAAAAAGATTTCCCAAGCTTTAAACATCTCAAGGACCACGGTGCAAGCCATCATATTGAAATGGAAGGAGCATCAGACCACTGCAAATCTACCAAGAACCGGCCGTCCTTCCAAACTTTCTTCTCAAACAAGGAGAAAACTGATCTGAGATGCAGCCAAGAGGCCCATGATCACTCTGGATGAACTGCAGAGATCTACAGCTGAGGTGGGAGAGTCTGTCCATAGGACAACAATCAGTCGTACACTGCACAAATCTGGCCTTTATGGAAGAGTGGCAAGAAGAAAGCCATTTCTCAAAGATATCCATAAAAAGTCTCGTTTAAAGTTTGCCACAAGCCACCTGGGAGACACACCAAACATGTGGAAGAAGGTGCTCTGGTCAGATGAAACCAAAATTGAACTTTTTGGCCACAATGCAAAACGATATGTTTGGCGTAAAAGCAACACAGCTCATCACCCTGAACACACCATCCCCACTGTCAAACATTGTGGTGGCAGCATCATGGTTTGGGCCTGCTTTTCTTCAGCAGGGACAGGGAAGATGGTTAAAATTGACGGGAAGATGGATGCAGCCAAATACAGGAACATTCTGGAAGAAAACCTGTTGGTATCTGCACAAGACCTGAGACTGGGACGGAGATTTATCTTCCAACAGGACAATGATCCAAAACATAAAGCCAAATCTACAATGGAATGGTTAAAAAATAAACGTATCCAGGTGTTAGAATGGCCAAGTCAAAGTCCAGACCTGAATCCAATCAAGAATCTGTGGAAAGAGCTGAAGACTGCTGTTCACAAACACTCTCCATCCAACCTCACTGAGCTCGAGCTGTTTTGCAAGGAAGAATGAGCAAGAATGTCAGTCTCCCGATGTGCAAAACTGATAGAAACATACCCCAAGCGACTTGCAGCTGTAATTGGAGCAAAAGGTGGCGCTACAAAGTATTAACGCAAGGGGGCCGAATAATATTGCACGCCCCACTTTTCAGTTTTTTATTTGTTAAAAAAGTTTAAATTATCCAATAAATTTTGTTCCACTTCATGATTGTGTCCCACTTGTTGTTGATTCATGACAAAAAATTAAAATTTTATATCTTTATGTTTGAAGCCTGAAATGTGGCGAAAGGTTGCAAGGTTCAAGGGGGCTGAATACTTTTGCAAGGCACTGTATATTGGGCAAAAAGAAAATACACAATCACAAACTACATATTTCGGGAGGAAAAATGACATCGGAAGAACAATATGCTACTTTACCAAGTCGAAAGACATCAGAAACACTCAAAGGCGTAATCTGTAGTGAAAGTTATTAAATTGATAAAACAAAGACTATTCTCAAGTTGTTCATTCGTTTAGCTGAAGTCAGGAAGCTGCAGCAACTCGTATCGCATTACAAAAACCGTTTCTGAGAAGACAAAAGAGAGAATAGCACCCTGATTTAATTTACTTTTATTCATAGATTTGATTCCGTAAGAATGGATCGAATGTTGCACTTATGTGTTGGAGGAAGACGACTTTCAAGTATGGCTTCACAATGACTAGAGCCAAGCTTTTGAAAGACGAGCGTCTGGAATAGTCGCATCCAGATGGCAACGCAGGCATGAGCCCCACATTCCCGTCATGGTTGCTCGTCCACACTACAGAATGTATTGTTTTACGGATGCTTAGTCACAGCATTTCAATCTGCCAGCAGCCTTGGAAGCACATAAAGTGAGATGAACTGGAGACAACAACAACAACAACAAGCGTATCTTACCGTAACAGCACGAAAACTATAGGCCTACTGCCTAATGTTTTATTCTCACCTCCCAGGAGAGTCCAATTCAGGCTGTATATAATATGACATTCAAGGAGTACAATCAAGAGTCAAACAGAGGTCAGAACTCCAATACAAGAATAGTATGGCCTGTTTTTAACCACATTCGTTTACAACAGTACACACTATAAAAAAAACCTGTTAAATGTACGCTAAAATGCTGGCAGCTGTGGTTGCCACGTTATTACTGTTATAAACTACAGGAAAATTGTACAACACGTTAAACAGAACAAAAATCAGTTGCCAGTGTGCTCTTTTGAAAGCATCGGGGGTAAGGCGAAGACAAAGTTCACACAATATAGCATTTCAAGTTATGTTTACATAGAAATATGCAAGTATGGCCCACAAACTTGATCTTCCAAGTTAATTCAACTCATTTAATGAAGTTCACAATAATAATGTGATGAAATGATAACTTGATAAATTGAGTTATGAATACTCAAAATAAGTACATATGTGAACTTACGAATTTGAGTTGTGTCTTCTTAAAATCATTACCGTATTTTTCGGACTATAAGTCGCAGTTTTTTATTTTTTTTTTTCCCATAGTTTGGCTGGGGGTGCGACTTATACTCTGGAACGACTTATATGTGAAATTATTAACACATTATGATATCATTTCGCACATTTTTTTGGTGTTTTGGAGTTACACTGATGGTTTGGTAAACTTGTGAGCATGTTCTTTATGCTATAGTTATCTAAATAACTTAATAGCTATGTTACGTTAACATACCGGCCACATTCGCATTTTGTTTTCCATGCATCATGTAACATTATCATTCTGTACACTTATTCAGCATGTTGTTCTCCATTGTATTTTTATTTTAAATTGCCTTTCAAGATGACATATCAAAATGCAACTTATACTCCAGTCCTACCTATACACTGTATATGTTTTTTTTTCCTCTTCGTTGGGCATTTTATGGCTGGTGCGACTTATACTCAGGTGAGACTTATAGTCCGAAAAATACGGTGGTTGACTAATTGGCATACACTTGGACTCGAGTCACAGGAACGTGGACTTTAGTCGACTCGAGTAACATATTTGATGACTCGCTACTACTACTACTACTCGGACTTAACTCGGTTTTGACTCGCTTAAGCTGTAAGGGTCCAAGACTCCACTCGACTTGTGAGGCAATAACTCGAGACTTAACTCGACTCATGAGACAATGACTCGAGATTTGACAAGCTCACGCGAAAAATTTGGATCGTAGATTGGTTCCCATATGCCAGTGCCCGCTTGGTCGCCTTGGCCGCTCTAGCCATGCCCTCACAATACGTCATACGTCAAAAATCAATGAAATTCCCTGCAGACTATACTGGATTTTTTTTACACTGGCTTACATTGTCAATAGGGTTTCCCTCAAAAACCTGAGGGCTCTGTGGATGGGCTGGGGAACAACGGTGAAGGCCTTGACTAATCTGCGAAACTCGACCTTAAGACTCAACCTCAAGACTTGACTCGACGTAACTTCAAGAATCAACCTCGAAACTCGACCTGACCTCGAGACTCGACTCGACGTGACCTCATGAATCGACTCGACGTGACCTCATGAGTCGACTCGACGTGACGTGGTGCCTTGACTCGACATATCATGACTCAACCTCATGACTCGACTTGACTCGACGTGACCTGATGCCTTGACTCGACCTGACCTGATGACTCAACTTGACCATATGACTCGACTCGACTCGACATGACTTCATGACTGGATTCGACTCGACAAGACCTCATGACTCGACTCGACATGACCTCATGACTCGACTCGACGTAACCTTATGAATCGACTCGACGAGACCTGATGCCTTGACTCGACATGACATCATGACTCGACCTCATGACCCGACTCGACGTGACCTGATGCCTTGACTCAACATGACCTCATGACTGGATTCAACTCGACATGACCTCATGACTCGACTCGACATGACCTCATGACTCGACTCGACATAACCTCATGACTCGACTCGACATGACCTCGTGACTCGACTCGACGTGACCTCATGAATCGACTCGACGAGACCTGATGCCTTGACTGGACATGACATCATGACTCGACCTCATGACTCGACTCTACGTGACCTGATGTCTCAACTCGACCTGACCTGATGACTCAACTGGACCATATGAGTCGTCAATGACTCGACTCGACATGACCTCATGACTCGACTCGACGAAACCTGATGCCTTGACTCAACATGACATCATGACTCGACCTCATGCCTCGACTCGACGTGACCTGATGCCTCGACTCGACGTGACCTGATGCCTCGACTCGACGTGACCTGATGCCTCGACTCGACGTGACTTGATGCCTCGACTCGACGTGACTTGCTGCCTTGACTCGACGTGATCTGATGACTCAACTTGACCTTATGACTCGACTCAACTCGATATGAGTCAATGACTCGACTCGACATGACCTCATGACTGGATTCGACTCGACATGACCTCATGACTGGATTCGACTCGACATGACCTCAAGACTAGACTTGACGTAAACTCGAGAATCGATCTCGAGACTCGACGTAACCTCAAGAATCGACCTCGAGACTCGATCCGACCTCGAGACTCAACCTCAAGACTCGATCCGACCTAACCTTGAGAATCAACCTCAAGACTCGACGTGACCTGATGACTCGACTCAACTCCATATGACTCAATGACTCGACCTGTTGACTCGACTCAACTCAATATGAATCAATGTCTCGACATGACCTCATGACTCGACTCAACGTGACCTCATGAATCGACTCGACATGACCTGATGCCTTGACTCGACATGACCTCATGACTGGACTCGACTCGACATGACATCATGACTCCACCTGACCTCATGACTCGACTCGACCTGACTTGACGACTCAACTCGACCATATGACTCGACTCAACTTGATATGAGTCATTGACTCGACTCGACATGACCTCATGACTGGACTCAACTCGACATGACCTCTTGATTTGACTTGATATAACCTTGTGACTCTGCTCGACTTGCCCACAACAGGTTAAACTCGGGACTTACTTGTGACTCAGATCATAGAGACTCGTGCAATTGTCTACTAATCATAGGTTTTATTCATCTTTAGTTGACTAATCAGAGGTTGTTGGTTTTTTTTTTTACAGTGTAATAAATGGTGAAAACGTTTGTCCAGCTGATATGTTGTTAACAAGTCTGCCCAAACAAAGAGTGATTTACTTTCCATACTCCTTTGTGGGAAAAAAAAACCTGAGAAAAAGAAGAGTAAAGTCTGCCTGATTTCCATTTGAGTCATTACATAACACCACAAATATCACATATTCTTTGAACTGAAGGGAACATAAAAAATGCAGCATGCAGGACCAGCAGGACTTTTCCCTCAACTAGCAGCCTCCTCTCTGGAGTTGACCTGCATCTTCAGAGGCCGCTGACACCTGCCACTCTTTATTTAAGCCTGACGGCCATTTACTTCAGTTCAGACCATTAAGCGAGAACGTGGGCTTCGCTGGACATTTTTGCACCTAGTCGGTTTCTCAAAACAAGCTGCGATATATTCATAATTCATGTAGGCTAAGATAGTTATGAATTATTCAAGCGGAAGCATAAATTGCATCATCGCAACATAGTGAGAGCACATTAGGACTCCTCAACATGACAGAATTCCGCAACATTCGACACGGGCATAATTAAATACAATATGTCCACTGCTAATGCAGTACTTCACCGACCAAACACTCACTTAATTAATTCACTTTTTTTCATTAACCTCCCATATCCAGACCCCAGGGTAAACCAGCTGAGAAAATGTTGGGAAATCTAATCTAACGCGATAAAACAATAAAATATTCATATAGTCTATGCATGCTAGAATAAGGAAAAGTGCATTAAAACTAAATAGCACGAAAGCATGAACACAACAAAAAAGGTTCATTTATTACGGCAAAAAAATAATTATGTATATGAACGGATGGGATTGTAACATTGTGATTCTAATATCGGGACAGGGAACTTCTACAGTGACTTCAGGCATACAGAAAATGTGAATTTCAAAAAATTAGAATATCATAGAAAAGTCTATTTTTATGGAAAGAAAAGTTTGCATAATATTGTATTTTGGTTTTATTTGTCATTTTTTGGCAGGGATTCTGTATTTTCTGTCCTTGTTCTTACAAAAAAAAAAAAAAACATTATGGTGTGTGTGGGGGGCGGGTAGCGATACATTGATTGGTATATCGATTCGTTAAGCACAATTGAGTCAAATTGGACAAAATGCAAAACATCAACTACTATCATCTTTAAATATCAGTTTCATTAAAGAATGTTTTTCTGAATGTGAATTATTCAAAACATGAAGATTGCTTAGTATTTTAGTATTTTGCGGGTGAAATGTAGGTTAATTGTGCTACATGTAGTATTTTGTATCGTATTAAATTTGATTGCCGACCCCAGAATCAAATTGAATTGAATCTGCAAATATTTTATGCTTTCACCCAAAACGTTCTTTCAAGCTTCTTTTCTTTTAACCAAAAACGTGGGGTTTTTTTTTTTTGTTTTTGGTTTTTTTTTTTTACATTTGATTTTATGCTTGCGATTTAAAAACTGGTGGATAAATTTCTCATAATTTTTCTCATAATTTTTCTCATAGCGCGCATTTTTCTAAATCGGTGTTTTTCAACCGGTGTGCCGTGAGAGATCGTCAGGTGTGCTGCAAGAAATTATCCAATATCAGATCGAATTTTTTTTTTCACGTCGTCAGGCGGAGTTCCCTTATAAAGGAAGGAGTAGGTAGAAAGTTCTCAGTGGTGTGCAAATGAGCGAGGTATTGCTTGTGTCGCGTTCAAAAACTGCTCAGATTTCTAGCTATCAGCCACCTTGCTGTCTGCGACAAAGTGGACCCCTATCACGTCTACTGTACATCATTTGATTAGACTTGACACTTGACGATATACAGGAAAGCGTGCTTTTCATTTTATCCGTATGTGACGACCATCAATCCTCCCTCTGTGTTTTATTCCAACACACTGTGGAGGACAGCAAGGTGGCTGATGGCTAGAAATCCGAACAGTTCTTGAACGTGACACGAGCTATCCAACAACGCCATGGTGCCAAGAAAGCTTACACGTCATCTCCAAACGACACACCCGTCACTTCAAAACAAGTCGACAGAGTATTTTGTTCCATTTCGTGAAAAGTTAAAACATAGAGAAACAGGCCGATTTTTGAGAAAAACTACAAAGGTAAATGAGAAAGCCCTACAACGTAAATGAGAAAGCTCTCAAAGCCAGTTAGCTTGTTGCTGAACTTCTAGCTAAATCCAATACTATCTGTCTGCAAAACCATTGTCAGTGAGATGCTTGGCCCTGATGCGGTTAAAGACATTGCTAAACAGTGTTGTCACTGTAATCTGATTACTTTCTTTCAGCAACGAGTAATCTAACGCGTTCATTTTTACAAACCAGTAATCTGATTAAAGTTAGTTTCCTTACTGTCTGTGGATTACTATTTTGTTATTGCCTCATAATGTATGTAGAATAAAGAATACTGTAGTCATGAACGAAGAGCATTTTGAATATAAAATGTAAGAAAGGTTCCTGCAACGTGTTTGTTTCCATGGTAACTGCTCATAGGTCTTCCTGTTTTGGTCTCGAGTCACACGCACAAGTGTTTTGGCACTGAAGTGTGCCAGCGCGGGTGCACATTTGAGCCAAGTGCAGTCACCTGTTGAGATGTGCGAGGGAATGTTGATCTGTATGAATGAACGTGAGTATCTGTACTTCATTCTGGAGGGTTCCAGCGATAGGTTGAAGCCGGTACATATGCGGTCGTTTCGTAGGTTTGCCGTTGCAACGGCGGATAGTCGTTGCTCCTGCTCGTCCTCGCGAAGCTGGCGACTATTTATTATATCGTATTCGCGTTGCACATTTATGCCGTGAGGTGACTTATTCGGTTAGCATCTTTGGGATATGTTGTAAGTGCGGCTGAGTGTAAAGTGCTTACTTGCCGTCACATTTTGTGGCCAAATTGACCGCGTGTGTGTACAGCGTACTTCCAGGTTGTGCGCACGCATCCGCCTCCGCACCCGCCCCTACCTTTGTGTTTATTGCACTGTGCAATTCATTTGTGTGTTGTTGATTATTGTCTAGTTAATTTGCATTGTTTATATTGGCACTGATATGCTGTTAACCCTAAACCCTAACCCAAAATTCAGAATTTTTGACATTAGGCTTAATCTTCGAGTCAGCGGGGTTTAATTAGTCGGTTGAGTTGATTTCAACAAATTCCATGCAGTTTGTCAGTTGTTAGTTTCAGAGGCTCCGGAGTGGCTAAGCTAGCGTGAGTCAATGATGTTTGAAATCACCTCCATCGACTAATTAAACGTCCGCTAACTCGAAGATTAAGCCTTGTGTGAAAAATTCTGATCTTTCGCTTTAAATTCAATTATCGGAAAGTCAATTACATGCAATGACATTTTTCTGTTGACATTCTTATATGTTGAGGGAGCAAAGGGAGAAAAAAATGGTAAAAAGTAACTGATCATTACTTTTAAAGTAACTTAGTTACTTTGGAAAATAAAGGAATCAGTAAAGTAACTAGATTACTTTATGGGCCGTGATCAGTAATTAATTTTTTTTTTTCAAGTAATCTGTGAAAACACTGTTGCTAAAGTCCCCCTGTCTGGTAATTCTGAGCTTTTCAAGCCCAACTGCTATAAAGGTAGCAGCGAGGGAATCCAATTATGATTTGAGAGGGAGCAGGTTGTTTACTTATGGTCAAGTTAGAACTACCTTAAAATCATTTTCGGTTACTAACATTGGCGCTCGCCTCTGGAATGCCATTGACCCTGCACTGACCAGCATAGGGTCACTAGCTGCCATTAAAAGGAAAGACAAGGACAGTATTCTGAGTAGCTACCGTGATTGACCTTCAATCCTACAAAACAACTGCTCGAGCGTCAAACTAAGGCACTCTGCCACACACACAGACACAACATAGTGTTCCCACAACAAATCAATGATAGGAATGTCAGAGGCAAAGATAAGGTAGTCACAACATAGCATGCCTTAAAAATAAGCCCCATCGTAAAGACTGAACACTAACTGCTGACATATGTGAATGCCGTCCACTTCGATTTGAACTGTAACAATTGTGTACAATGGAGTTGCTAAACTGGTCGCTGAGTTCACTGGACAGAATTTTTTTAACAATGCGACCTACATCGAGCCAACGCCCATGTCCGGCCAACACCTTCACGTCTGGTTATACAGAGGATGGCTGGGGGAAATGGAGGCCCATATGTTTGATGGCGCTTCAGATCGAGGATGTGGAAGACGTTTTCATTTTCGGCACACTACTGGTTCTCGCCCTCCACGGGAACCAGGCCAGGGCAGATGAAGACTAAACCACCTGAGCGGATTGCGGCGGAGGTGGGCCTCCATGACTCCCTCGGCTATTCCTCCTTACACAAATCTGACAATTCGATGAATCGATGAACTTACAATTGATCGACAACTTTACCAAAGTGTTACGTCGAATCAATGACTTTTGGGAAGAAAATTCATGTGAAGACAAAAAAAAAAAAAAAAGCTGCTCATGTACCGTAATGTATAATGCCTACTCTACCATGTATTGATTGTGCGTCCTTGGTTGAAGGGGACGGGACTTGATAAGCATATGCTTCTCCTGTCAGCCTTTGTCTTTTTTTCGTTTTTTTTTTCTTCGGGTTAATCATATCACAAAGCCATCTTGTAACTGTCAATGATACCGATGATGATGACAATAAATAAATTAAATAAAATAAAAAATAAAAATAAAAACAGAGACAGACTAAGATCTGTTGAATAAGATTCCTGCCAGGATATCGGCTTTGTGTTCAGCTAAACAAAATTATTTAATAATTGAATATACTGTACAGAAAGTAATTTTGAACATTTTTGGTTTGTGGTGTGCCACGAGAGTTTTTCCATTGTAAAAAAAAGTGCCGTGACTCAGAAAAGGTTGAAAAACACTGGTCTAAATGACTGTCGTTATTTGGGTGTTGTGGGCTATTTATATCTGTATCTGTATTGGTATATAAGTATATACGCTATAGCAGTGACCATTGCTCTAAGACTGCAAGCGAAGCTGATCTCATTCGGAAGCCATGATTTCAAGGTTTTTTTGTCGATTTAACAAACCTTGGCCCCAACAACCCAGCACAAGTAGTATGCCCGGCAATTTAGCGATAGTTATGAGGTAACTATCCATCACTTTTTTACAGATGCCATTTTTTTCATTGTGACGTAATTTTTTTAAAACTTTAAAATATGCGAGGGAATAATTTTTCAAAGTCGTTTCTTTTTTTAAACAAAATATTGAACATCAATTAATGATTCTAAGCTAAAAATGACAGACATTTTGAATAATAAATATAATTACTTATCTTGTTTTCATGGCTGGGTTGAAAAAACGGTTGCGCGAAGTCTGTAAACGGGGGTTTCCAGGGTAAAACGGATACATTAAAAATAGTTCGGGGGCTTAATGCGCCAGGAATCTGCTATGGCAGCATATAGACATATTGTTCTATCAAACACAACAGTTGTTTTGGCTTAAAATACAGCAGTTTCTGTTAAAAAGGAGTGCAAGAGCAGAAACAGCTTTTTCAGTCTTGTCTGCGTTTTCCGCCATATACTAGTACAACACTCCACTTAGGAAGCACAATAGCACTACAGTAATTGTATGACACGAACAGAAGGAGGGGAAGTGTACTAATTCTTGAGAGAACATCAGAGCAGTCGCACTTGCCAAAATTCACCAGGCTTATTGTCAAGTGGACTGAAGCATGGTTCGAATGACCCACTTTGAGTATGCTTTTCTTCAATCAGCCTAGTTCATTTTATTTTATGGAAATGTAAGCAAGTCTTTATTTAATTGAAACAGTAGTATTGCTTCCAGCATTGATTATGGTTGTTTTTTTTCTCATGAATTATTCAACTTCGAGGTTTTTTTTTTTGCACTTTGCTATCATCATCACAAATGTTGAAGAATAAAAAGTCCCTGATGCCGCCTCAGCTTTGCAAGAGAACGGCATCGGCGGTCAACCGCGTGCGCACGTGTTTGTTTTACTGCTGTTGTAAAGCGGAAAACAATGCAGCTTGGCAGCGATATCGTTAAGTGGACTTAATGTGGCTCTTGAGCGCCGCTGACAGCTTTATGTGCAGCCGAGGGGATCAGAATGAGAAGAGCGGGGTGAAGAAATGGACGAAGGTTCAACAATGCACTCTGAAGGACTAATTGACCTGTCAGCAGACATTTTATTACTGACATCGTCAGCGCACCTCGCGCCATTGCTCCAATTACATCCGTTCCAATTGCGACTTCCTTCCGTTGACGCTACAATGTAGCACCCGTGGCTTCCGACGAGGGGTTTGAGATCCCTAATGTCGCGCTACAACAAAGTGGGGCTGATAATGACATGCCGAAGCTGTCTAGGACATCTTCAATCAAAATGAGTGGTGGCAGTGGATTCAAAAATAGGGGCTTTTTGCAGTTTGTCGCTAACTAAAACAGAAGCACCATTTCAAGTCAGACTTCTACCAGATTGCAGCACAGCACGAACCACAGGCAATATGTAAAGTGTGACAATAAAGCAGCCAAATAATGAGCTGATGACTCAATGCAAACTACTTATTTCAGTGTTGCGTAACATCTCGTCATTGCTAAGGTGTTTTATTTGTTCCGTGACTACGGACATAACTCAAAACATTCAAAAACGTTCTATATTAAAGCGCATGTGACACGAAAAAGCATGTTTATTTTATAATACACGCAGTATTTTATGCTCCTGAATGATATGGACCGCTTGGATGTGTGTGGAAGCGATCGCTATAATTATTTAGTTTTTTGAATCCCGCGCCATGAAAATGAGTGACTTCCGGCTTCGGTCTTGCATTGAGGAGGAGGGCGCTGTGACGTGTACGGGTGAAGGCGTCCTCTTCACTAAACAGCGGTACTGTAGTGTATGAGGACTAAGGATTCAGCTGATTTTGTGGATTAATACGTTTATTTTACACATCACGCTAGCCAAACGGCTGCAGAAAAATCTTGCTTTATGAGGGAGAAGCGTGTGCGCCTTTTTGGAGTTTCAAAAGGTTCCTATTCACCATGGATATTGGCCAAAACAAGCCCTACTACTGTGGGAGGAAGTGAGTAAACATCTTGTTTTGTATTATGTCAAATACGAATACAGCGATTACAAAGTAAACACTACAAACTTTCTTTAAATAAAGGACTACTTACGTTTGATCATTGATAGGCAAAGAAAAAGCTCTCCTCATGCAAATTAGCTGCACGTTAGCTGCACAACAACTGCAGCGGCCCTCCTCCGGGGAAGGAACTGTAAATTGCTCTCCGCCGGGCGGTTTGCCGAACCGCGAAGACAGTCGACAACCCAGTCGTGATGTCAAATAATCCGGGCTAGTTATGTGTGATTTTCCGCTTCGAAGACTTTGAAACATCACTCGGTTCGAGTTAGCATGTCGGCTAGCTGTCACGCCTCTTGGTTTGTTTACATTCTCCGAAGCCGGGGAAGGGAAATGACATATCTCCAATTTAGGTGTCATAAAATATCGTTCGGGAGGTGCGACAATAAAGGTGAAGTCGACAGTTTTGACCATTTTGGAGTAATTTTGCCATGTCGTCCTGAATAAGTGCATTTTTATTATTTCATATTCCCTTTAATACAAGACTGTTATTTGTCGACTCATGACCATGCCATTTATTTAGCAATTGGGGAAAATACTTAAAAAAAAACAATATTCCCTGTAAAAATGTTGAAGTAAAAAGACAGAAAAAAAATGACATTTTGCAGCTCTCTTCGTCGCGTTTTCCTTGTTGTGAATAGTTCCCCCTCGACGGGCTGACTGGTCCTTCTCAAGCCATTTATTTAGCTATTGGGGAAAATACTTGGATAAAAAAAATATCCTGTAAAAATATTGGAGTAGAGCGACTGAAACAATGACATTTTGCGGCTGTCTTCGTCGCGTTTTCCTCATTCTGCATAATTCCCCCTCAATGGGTTGAATAGTAAAACCGATGCGCCCAGTCTCCCGCTGACGTCATCCACCTGTTGGGGACGCTAGAGCCCTATAATGGTAGGCGTGGCTAACCGGCAGATTAAAAGACTAATTTCTCGTCATCTGCGCTTTGCTAAATTGTTGTATATAGTCGAATCGTCTCAAAATATTTTAATTCACATAATAATGCTATTTAAGACTTTTTCTCCTGTCGTATGCTCTTTAAAATCAATGGAAAGGCCATTAATCCACTCAAGACCCCAAAAACACAAACATCCTTTTACAAACTTCATAATATTGTATTCTATTAAAACATTCAACATCCAAACATCCATTGTGTCATTCTTCAAAAACTATTAAAAAAAGATGTCTCATATTACACTGAGTTTCAAAAACATTTTTGGGGATGTTGTCTATGTTTTTCTTTGAACTTATTCAACACAATTTTGCGAAAATTACATTTCTTTTAATCAAGTACAATTTTACATTAGGTTGATTTTTTTTTTTTGCTTTCTGAGTCTTTCTGTTAGCATATTATAATTCTTACAAGAAGGAATCACATGCCTTTTAGGTTGTGAAAAATTCCTGTTATTGGAGCCAGTCTTTCAGGTCCTCCGCGTATTCGTTTTCAATTCAGGTGAGACGGCTAGACTGGATAGTTAAATAAAGACTGGGGGCAAGAGATCAATACTGCGCAGTTTTAATTTCAGAAATTTCTGGGTGCATTCAATGACAGAACAAAAGCTGTGTAGAGAAATGCTCGCTAGACAGATTGCTCGGCGTTGCTTATATGCTGTACAGATATGGAGGTGTGTCTGTTTGATGATTAACTCATCTTGCAAAATAGGTCATGAGCCTTGCTAGTTGGCAGTTAAAAGTCCATGATTATTGTTGGCAGTTAAAGTCCATGATTATCTGAGGTAAAACTAACTGTCAGCGGTTTTCTGTGAGAAACAACTCCATTTATGGACATGATTGCATTAGGCGATTATGCATACTGACTTCACTGTACATGTAAACAAAAATGTTTTTCTTTTAAATTTAGGCAATACTTCAAGAGGCATACTTCAGATTCAGGAAAACTAACTTCAAATTTCTATCAAGCCCATCAATATAATCCTAAATCCGCAAAAAAAAAAAAAAAAAAAAAAAAAAAAAAAAAAAAAAAAGGTTGTCGACTAGTATATCTCAGAGTCCTTGCAAGTTTAAAAAAGTGAAATTTAAGGCTTTGCAATTCTTTTTAAGACCACTAAGAATAGAATGGCAGAAATATGGAAACTTTACCTTACCGCCAACCTTACACAAAAAAAAATCAAACTCCTAAAATATCTGAAAATTTTAAAAAGACAAACCTAGGCATATTGTTGAATTCCCTTGTAAATTGACATAGTAGCTATGGCGTAGGTTTGTATAGGGACGGCAGATACAATGAGTTAAATTATACAGGTAATTTAGAATGTCTTCCCATAAGTTGTAAAGATAGAATTGACCCTACCATTATTAAGGGAATTACAGTATTTTCATTTTGCTCAGACTTACAATTTTTTTTCCTCAAACGCATGATGATTGATTTGCTGATGACTTGACACCGTACACCCCCCAACACCCCCCGCAAACACGTACACCCACAGAGCCCTAACTGACATACATGTCGACAACTCTCCTCCACCCCCTTCCAAGAGGGGGGAAATTAGAATTATTTTCTGCCATCAACAGCAGCCACTGTAAGAAATATAAAAAGATGTCAATCTTGCGGTGGTGGGGCACACACCAATAACCTTGCTACTGGAAGTCTGACCTGCATCAGAGTTAGCATAACATTAAAACGTGTGAACTTGCTAACCTGCAAAACTCAAGTATGAAGCTGTTTAGAGAGAAGTTTCCTTCTGTATGCATTTTCCACTGTTAACGTCCTGGCAAAAGAGGAAGCTTGATCACCCAAAGCTACATGATATTTAGTTTGATCGTAAACTTCAGTTGGGTGTGGCATTTAACACCCTGAATCCGCTTTTTGGAATCATTACTTTCGATCAGTGTTTCTTCTGGTAAAGGAATCACAGCCACCACAAAGTACTCATATTTCTTAAATTTCTATTTGTAAGTTGAAGAAGAAAAAAACTGGTAAGCTTCTGAGAGAAAACCACTCACTCACCTTTTTCAGACTTTTACGTTGCACGAGGCTGTCACGCTTCGTCTTCCGCCTTCTTTTTCATGTTTTTCTGTTGTGCGCAGCTATCACAATGTGTCACTTCACTCTCTCGGTTTCTTGGTCGGGCTTCCCAATGCATTCTTCATATGTTTTCCGTGACAAAGTGTGACAGCAGTATGCTTCCACAAAAGCCTAAAGAAGAAGCACAGAGTGGTAGAGGTCAACCATTTTTTAGCCGAATAGTGACGAGATGGTTGCACAACACCATGACATAAGCAGTCAGCCAATTGGCATTGAGTCATGAGCGTGGCTGGCACAGCCTCTTTCATTTCTGGGATGTTCAAGGCCTTGCTCAAGGGCAGCCAAGTCGTCCGCCGTTTGCCGGTCTGGCAAATTAGAACAATACCTCGCAAATTCAGAAGGAATAGGCCGACTTTGTTTACGACTGTTCCAAGTTTACTAATGACTGCTGTCAATGGCGTTGATAAGCTTAAGCAGCACATCAGCCCATCGAGTGGGACATTAGTTAAACTGTCACAAGGGGGCTCAGGCACAGTTGCCATCAATCAATACACTACACAGCAGTACTGCTCTTTTTAGTGGTTAAAAAACAGAAAAGGTTGTATTACTGTATTATTTTTGCACTATTTCAGCACTATTTGTCCAAAATGAGAGTAAACTACCATGAAGATTTTGGAATCGAAATGTAGGGTCGCTGGATAACAGAGAGCTCAGATTTGTCACAGTGACCGCACAGATCGATAAAAAACTGCACTGCCCTGAGATCATTAAGTATGATTGAAAGCTGCTTGGCAAAGACGCACACTTGGATGCAGGAAAAGAGGGAAAAAAAGCAACGAGGGGACGGAGTAGTCCTGTGAGATGATGAAGGAAGCACAACAAAGTGGAGAAGACATGGATAACCCTTTGTAAGTGAGTGTTTTTTTTAAAAAAAAGTGCAGGCAAATATGGGAAAGAAGCTCACCCAGGATGGAAACTTGAGAGCCGCTTCCACATCTGCAAGCTCCTGCGATGCTGTGATGTTGTTCTCAATCTCTTCTTCCTCCAGCAGCAGCCCTCACTCATCTGTTCTCTCTCTCTCTCTCCTTTAGCACCTCCCAAAAGAAGCCCCCAACCCTCCACCTTCTCCTCTTCCTTAAGTCTGGTGCCGTGAAGGCAGCGGGGGGCTTATTTTCTGCGTCGTCTCCCGGTGGGCTTTGTGCCCCGGCGAAGCGGTGAGGGGCAGCCACCGGCGGCTCGGACCGATGCTGCTCTCGACGCCGGGTTGCATGTGTGGGAGTGTGGGAGTGTTTTTGAAACAGGACCCTGCTGCTGTTCAGTGAGGCTCATCTGGCCGCCCCCCCTTTCTGTCTCTCTCTCTCTCTCTCTTTCTACGTTGTGTGTGCTGCATTCAATTCCTATGAGAGAAGAGGGAAAACAGTCTCGTGGTCTTACATATTCATCTCACTCTTGCTGTGTGTGAGTACAGAATCGTTTTCCATGCTTGGTGTCCTGCAAGACCTGAATTCTCAAGTAGCATGCTATGGCACATTAGTGAATTAGCATGGGAAATTTACTAATTTTCCTTAATTACACTACTGGCCAAAAGTATTGGCACCCTTGCAATTCTGTCAGATAATGCTCAATTTCTCCCAGAAAGTGATTGCAATTACAAATGATTTGGTAGTCATTTATTTTGCTTGCAATGAAAAAACACAAATGAGAATTGGGGGGGGGGAATCATTATCATTTTACACAAAACTCCAAAAATGGGCCGGACAAATGTATTGGCACGCTTTGAAAAATCATATGATGCTCCTCTAATTTGTGTAATTAACATCAACATACAGCACATAACAGGTGGTGGCAAAAACTAAATCATACTTGTGGCCAGTTAAAATGGATTAAAGTTGACTCAACCTCTGTCCTGTGTCCTTGTGTGCACTGCATTGAGCATGGAGAAAAGAAAGACAACCAAAAAACTGTCTGAGGACCTGAGAAACAAAATTGTGAGGAAGCATGGGTAATCTCAAGGCTACAAGTCCATCATTATCATTTTACACATAACTCCAAAAATGGGCCGGACAAAAGTATTGGCACCCTTTGAAAAATCATGTGATGCTTCTCTAATTTGTGTAATTAACATCAACATACAGCACATAACAGGTGGTGGCAATAACTAAATCACACTTGCGGCCGGTTAAAATGGATTAAAGTTGACTCAACCTCTGTCCTGTGTCCTTGTGTGTACCGCATTGAGCATGGAGAAAAGAAAGAAGACCAAAAGGCTGTCTGAGGACTTGAGAAACAAAATTGTGAGGAAGCATGGGTAATCTCAAGGCTACAAGTCCATCATTATCTTCTTACACATAACTCCAAAAATGGGCCGGACAAAAGTATTGGCACGCTTTGAAAAATCATATGATGCTTCTCTAATTTGTGTAATTAATATCAACATACAGCACATAACAGGTGGTGGCAATAACTAAATCAAATTTGCGGCCAGTTAAAATGGATTAAAGTTGACTCAACCTCTGTCCTGTGTCATTGTGTGTACCGCATTGAGCATGGAGAAAAGAAAGAAGACCAAAAAGCTGTCTGAGGACTTGAGAAGCAAAATTGTGAGGAAGCATGGGTAATCTCAAGGCTACAAGTCCATCATTATCTTTTTACACATAACTCCAAAAATGGGCCGGACAAAAGTATTGGCACGCTTTGAAAAATCATATGATGCTTCTCTAATTTGTGTAATTAACATCAACATACAGCACATAACAGGTGGTGGCAATAACTAAATCAAACTTGCGGCCAGTTAAAATGGATTAAAGTTGACTCAACCTCTGTCCTGTGTCCTTGTGTGTACCGCATTGAGCATGGAGAAAAGAAAGAAGACCAAAAAACTGTCTCAGGACTTAAACTAAACTGTGAGGAATCATGGGCAATCTCAAGGCTACAAGTCCATCTCCAAAGACTTGAATGTTCCTGTGTCTACCAAGCGCAGTGTCATTAATAAGTGTAAAGCCCATGGCACTATGGCTAACCTCCCTTGATGTGGACAGAAAAGAAAAATTGAAGAGAAATTTCAACGAGAGATTGTGCGGATGGTGGATAAAGAACCTCGACTAACATCCATAGAAGTTCAAGCGAGGGTACAACATTGTCAACCCATACTATCCGTCGGCATCTAAATGAAAAGGGACTCTATGGGAGGATACCTAGGAAGACCCAGCTTCTGATCCAGAGACAGAAAAAAAGCCAGGCTGGAGTTTGCCAAACCTGAGAAAGCCAAAAACGTTTTGGAAGAATGTTCTCCGATCAGATAAGACAAAAATAGAGCTTTTTGGGAAAAGGCATCAACTTAAAGGGGGGGAAAACAATGCCTCTAAAGAAAAGAACACTGTCCCCACAGTGAAACATGGCGGAGGTCCCCCTTTTTTGGGGGAGGGGGGGAATCAGTGGATAAGATTAGTGTTCCTTTGGCTTGAAATATTTACGTAAAATGAACGATAACTGCCCGTTTGTCAGGAATGCGGGCAGGCAGGTGTGTGTGGACCCAAACGTGAAGTGAAGCGAGGCAAAAAAAGGCGGTGCAAAAATGTTTTGATTAATGCCAACAAAAAACAAAGTACGAACACAAAGACCGGGTAATCCAAAAGGTCTTAACAAACAAAAGTCAGGCTAAAAAATCAACTTACATCCAAAGCAGGACGAGGAACACGAGGAACTGGGGAAAAAACGCTGACATGAACGTGGAGATTGACATTGACATAGACTCTGACATTGACAATGACGCAACAAGGAGTGAAAAGAAACTGGGTGCTTATATACACACACGCAGACAAGGGATAACGAGACAACGAGGAACAGCTGGGTAACACAGTAGGATGAAGGTTGAAGATACACTAGGAGCAGATGAAATCAATGGGCAATCACAGGGACAAGTCACACTAGGAGAAAACCAACACAAAACCTAACACAGTTTCTTTCTTTTAACCAGGAATCTAGACCGTTTTACGTTCATATCTATAGAAATTTACAAGAATTTTTAACTTAAAAAGCTCTTTGTTTCTTTACGGCCGCCATATTGGATTACACAATACTGTAACTTTGGCTTTAAATATTTACGTAAAATGAACGATAACTGAGATAATCTGAGAATTTTATGGCCGTTTTAAGTTTTGTTATACTTATTTTAAAAAATAATTAGGGCTGTCAAAATTATCACGTTAACGGGTGGTATTTAATTTTTTAAATTAATCACGTTAAAATATTTGATGCAATTAGCGCACATGCCCCGCTCAAACAGATTAAAATGACAGCACAGTGCAATGCCAACCTGTTACTTGTGATTTTTGGAGTTTTGTCGCCCTCTGCTGGTGCTTGGGTGCGACTGATTTTATGGGCTTAAGCACCCATGAGCATTGTGTAATTATTGACATCAACAATGGCGGGCTACTAGTTTGTTTTTTGATTGAAAATTTTACAAATTATATTAAAACGAAAACATGAAGAGGGGTTTTAATATAAAATTTCTATAACTTGTACTAACATTTATCTTTTAAGAACTACAAGTCTTTCTATCCATGGATCGCTTTAACAGAATGTTAATAATGTTAATGCCATCTTGTTGATTTATTGTTATAATAAACAAATACAGTACTTATGTACCGTATGTTAAATGTATATATCCATCTTGTGTCTTATCTTTCCATTCCAACAATAATTTACAGGAAAATATGGCATATTTTATAGATGGTTTGAATTGTGATTAATTGTGATTAATTACGATTAATTAATTTTTAAGCTGTAATCAACTCGATTAAAATTTTTAATTGTTTGACAGCCCTAAAATAATGTTTTGGTTTGAGGTTGCTAGTGGCTTTGGTTTTGAAAATATTTAAATTTAAAATTTTTCAAAATAGGTCCCCTAGGATCGGCCCCGTATCCCGTCAACTGATAGTGAAGTCTATGCTTGAAATTTTTATTGGAAAAGTGTGTTGTGGTCGAACGAGTCCATGTTCGGAATTGGTTTTGGAAATTATGGAAAGGACCATTAAGATTAATAATTAATAAAAATATTTATCATTGCAAAGTTCAAATGTCAGCATCTGTTATGGCATGAGGGTGTGTTAGAGTTGACAGCAGGATTAACATCTCTGTGAAGGCACAATTAATCATGAAAGGCACTCCAGCATCTTTTTAAGGAACGACCTTGCTTATTTCAGCAAAACAATGCCAAGTCACCTGTGTCTGCATGTGATACAACAACTGGCTTTACTCATTTTTTTAGTTACAATATCATTATTAATTCTTTATTATTTTGTGCCCATTATGACCATTCTAGCAAAGCTTTTATCCGTGTTTGTATCCTTTGAAGTCGTTTTCTTTGTGTATTGTATCTGGAAAGAATTTTGTTGCATTGTGAAGGTGCAATAACAATAAAGTAATCTAATCTAAACCATTACTGTACATTCAAATAATTTCTGTAAGTGTATGAAATAATAACCACAAAAAAAGTTAAATTTGTAGTGAATGAATAAAAGTTGCATTTAATGTTATGGATCAGTTTAGCTTTTTTTTTTTTTTTTTTTTTTTTTTTTTTTTTTTGTCTTTTTATTCTATATATTAACACTGGTGAAATCTATGCAAATAGAATTTAAGTGATTCTGCTGAAAATCGTGACAGGCATTTACACCATTTCTCTTCATTTCTCAAAGAATGAGACAAGAATATTAATGACAAAATTCAGGAGTGTGCAGGTGGTGGGTGTAAGATAATTTGGTACAGAACCAAATTAGGATGGTTCAGGCTCTGTGCTCACCAGAGTGCCTGTCTAGCTTAATCTGGGTTTTGTCCTTTTGGGCTGTATGCTACAGTAGATTTGCTGCAACACTGCACTGGAAAAACCCAATGAGCAAGCTGCAGACTACAAAGAATGATTGATGGAAAATCTTGTTCAGGATCTGTACAATTGTCAAATTGTTGATGTGATAAAAATAGGGCTGTCAAACGATTAAATTTTTTAATCGAGTTAATCACAGCTTAAAAAGTAATTAATTGTAATGAATCGCAATTCAAACCATCTATAGAATATGCCATATTTTTCTGTAAATTATTGTTGGAATGAAAAGATAACACACAAGACGGATATATACATTCAACATACTGTACATAAGTACTGTATTTGTTTATTATAACAATAAATCAACAAGATGGCATTAACATTAACATTCGGTTAAAGCGATCCATGGATAGAAAGACTTGTTGTTCTTAAAAGATAAATGTTAGTACAAGTTATAGAAATTTTATATTAAAACGCCCCTTAATGTTTTCGTTTTAATAAATTTGTATAAAATTTCAATCAAAAAATAATACTAGTAGCTCGACATTTTTTATGTCAATAATTACACAATGCTCATGGTGCTGAAACCCATAAAATCAGTCGCACCCAAGCGCCAGCAGAGGGCAACAAAACACCAAAACACACAAGTAACAAGTGGCCATGACACTGTGCTGTCATTTTAATCTGTTTGAGCGGGGCATATGCGTTCATTGCGTCAAATATTTTAACGTGATTAATTAAATAAAATAATTACCGCCCGTTAACGCGATAATTTTGACAGCCCTCGATAAAAACTTAATTTTCTAAGTAAATTTACATATTTACATGTATTGCCAGTGTATATCAATAGGACAAGTTAAAATGAAGGGTTAATTTACATGTTAAACAGACTGCAGTTTAAGCATGCTCATATTTTAATATTCACAAACCATAACACTAAATATTTGATGGTAGCTTAGCATGTAATGCAAAAATGCTAATGGGACAGAGGTTCCCTTTCCTTTGGACACCCCAAAAATGACCGTTTGCCCATAAAAGCGAATTCTTATTTTGTTTGTTTGTTTGTTGTTGTTGTTTTTTGGGGGGGGGTGACATTTAAAAAAACGCCACTTGTCCTACAATATTTGGCTAAATCACATCATTTATGCATAAAAAATTTCAGGACCCTAAGGGGCACAAAAGTTTTATACAGTTTTTTTTTTTGTTTTTTTTTTAATAACTGGCCAAAAGTATTGACACCCCTGCAATTCTGTCAGATAACGCTCAATTTCTGCCAGATAATGATTGCAATTTCAAATGCTTTGGTAGTAATATCTTCATTTATTTTGCTTGCAACGAGAAAAAAACACAAAAGAGAATTGAAAAAAATAATAATAAATCATGATCATTTTACACAAAACTCCAAAAATAGGCCGGACAAAAGTATTGGCACCCTTTGAAAAATAATGTGAAGCTTCTCTTATTTGTGTAATTAACAGCACCTGTTACTTACCTGTGGCACATAATAGGTGGTGGCTGTAACTAAATCAAACTTGCAGCCAGTTAAAATGGATTAAAATTGACTCAACCTCTGCCCTATGTCCTTGAGTGTATTACATTGAGCATGGAGAAAAGCCAGAAGACCAAAGAACTGTCTGAGGACTTGAGAAGCATAATTTTGAGTAAGATTGACTTCTAGCCTTGAGATTGCCCAATCTCCAAAGACCTGAATGTTCCTGTGTCTACCGTGCGCAGTGTTATCAATAAGTGTAAAGCCCATAGCACTGTGGCTAACCTCCCTAGATGTGGACGGAAAAGAAAAATTAACGAGAGATTTCAACGAAAGATTGTGCGGATGGTGGATAAAGAACCTCGACTAACATCCAAACAACTTCAAGCTGTCCTGCAGTCCGAGGGTACAACAGTGTCAACCCGTACTATCCATCGGCATCTGAAAGGGACTATGGTAGGATACCCAGGAAAACCCCACTTCTGACCCAGAGACATAAAAAGAGCCTGGCTGGAGTTTGCCAAAACTTACCTGAGAAACCCAAAAACGTTTTGGAAGAATGTTCTCTGGTGAGGTGAGACAAAAGTAGAGCTTTTTGGGAAAAGGCATCAACAGAGTTTACAGGGAAAAAAAACGAGGCCTTCAAAGAAAAGAACACGATCCCCACAGTTAAACATGGCAGAGGTTCCCTGATGTTTTGGGGTTGCTTTGCTACCTCTGGCACTGGACTGCTCGACCGTGTGCATGGCATTATAAAGTCTGAAGACGAACAACAAATTTTGCAGCATAGTGTAGGGCCCAGTGTGAGAACGCTGGGTCTCCCTCAGATGTTATGGGTCTTCGAGCAGGACAATGACCCAAAAGACACGTCAAAAAGCACTAGAAAATAGTTTGAGAGAAAGCACTGGAGACTTCTAAAGTGGCAAGCATTGAGTCCAGACCTGAATCCCATAGAACAATAGTGACATCTGAAAATGGCAGTTTGGAGAAGGCATCCTTTAAATATCAGAGACCTGGAGCAGTTGGCCAAAGAAGAATGGTCTAAAATTCCTGCAGAGCATTGTAAGAAACTCAATTATGGATACAGTTGTTCGCAGTTTTTTTGACTAAAGGTTGTGCTACCAAGTATTAGGCTGGGGTTGCCAATGCTTTTGTCCGGCCCATTTTTGGAGTTTTGTGTAAAATTATCATGATTTTTTTTTTTTTTTTTTCCCATTCTCTTTTGTTTTTTTTCATTGCAAGCAAAATAAATTAAGATATCACTACCAAAGCATTTGTAATTGCAGTCATTCTCTGGGAGAAATTGAGCATTATCTCACAGAATTGCAGGGGTGCCAATACTTTTGGCCAAAATTACGTCTAACACCTTTTTAAAAGACTTTTTTCAATTAAGTTCAATCCCTCCCATTAGAATCTTTATTGCTGAATATTAAATACACTCTTGCATGATTCAACTTGAATTTTAATTCAAGAAACTGTGATACTAAATCTGTATGACATGCCTGTGAAAACATCCATTTTTGCTCTTGAACTCAGAAATCCGTATTTATTATCCCATTTTTGCTGTTGTGGCACTTTTCACTTTCTTTCTGGTAGTCTGCTTGACTCCTTAATGGGTGGCATACAGGAAAGAAGTGTGTCACTTATTCTGCAGGCATCCTAACAAGAGATCATAACTCAGTGCCTGAGGCGGTGCAGCAAAGTCACATTCAGGTGAAAACGGAGGCTGTGCCATGTTTCACCCTACCTTGTCTAATGTTGCCCCCATAAGAGTATAAACGTAGCTTTTGTGATATATTGACTCGTCACATTTTACCTGAACGTGTTCTTTTTGCACCTAAAGTGGTGCGCTGCGCTACTTTGTTGTGTGTTGACCTTCATGGATGTCCTCCACTCTTTCCTCAGGAGACTCCCTACAGTAAAGCACAGTAAAAATAATCCCTCCGCATGCTCCACACATGGTCCCTTCCTTCCAGGAGCTTCCCCAGGCTGCAGATTGCACCGGTAGTATTCTGCAGTAAATTATTGAGCGGGCGCATGTTGATAAATACGATATACATAAAACATGAAGGCAATGCACCTCAATAACTGCACAGGTTGAAAAGGCTTTATGTCAACTCTGGACTCCAAAGTCATTTGTCAATTTGAAAGTGCCCTTATTACTTTCTCTGCGCCCTGTGAGAGAGCAGCTAGGGGGAAATAGTGCACATCTGCAATCAAAAGGCACTATGTTGGATTTGTATACTATTGTAATATTACCACAATAACCTTTTACTAGTATTTTGTTTTATGCTCACACCTTGAACTACAGAAATATTTTTGCATCATTGCATTGGGAAAATTTCAAAACGCAATGGAAAATGCTTAAATGGCAATTAAAATACAATCATTTTAGCACATTTTTTGGAACCGTCCTTGAGATTTGGCGCTATACGCTGCATACAGTAAATCCCTCACACATTGTTTCTTCACCCATGACTACCTTTGCATTATTTTCTTTTGACAGCTCAGGAAATATTTTGGCAGGAGCGTACCATGAGGACGGCCATCCTAGACTGACAGAAACACTGTCGATGTACTTCTTTGTGGCAATTCTAATAGTCTAAATTTACCTTATTTTGTATTTTAGAAGTAGATTAATTTATGTAAGTGGGTCATTCCAGAATTGGAGGACATTTTACATCACGCCCTTAAAATTTGAGAGACAGTGAGAACCAAAAGTGTTTTTTAACATGTGGCAAAATGGATTTTGCACTAGAAGCTGCACTAGAAGCTATAATGCTGGGGAAAGTACAGCCACTAAGTCCTATCTCCTTTCTCTCACTCTACCTACCACTTGTCTTACTTTATTTCTTTTTTCTAATCTTAATATCTAGTTGACTAGTCTCTTCATCACTAGTCACACGGTGTACCCGCTACGGTATTTTTCAGCCGCAAGCTCCTGACTATCCGGACCCCGGGCTCGTGCAAACCCCCACATCACCCCCTCCCCCGTCTCATCTGGCTAGATGGACCTCCTCTTGTTCCCTTACTCTATTGCACTCCTATAAACTGTACCTCCGTCTGCTAATTCCCATTAGCAGTCCTGGTGCAACTTGTCTATCCATCCTGGGAGTGGATCTCTTCTGACTATGGTTCTCCCCAAGGTTTCTCATTTTTTCCAAAGAGTTTTTGAAGTTTTTCCTTGCCGACATGGACTTTATTTATTTAATCTACTGTTTTTGACTGTGTATCACATTGCCTCTGCAAAGCCCTTTGAGACAACCTTGTTGTGATATAGGGTTATATGCTATACAGATAAAATTGAATTGAACTGAATTGCATTTTTCCATGTGGCATTTTGTTTTCCATGTGGCTTTTTTTTTTTTTCTTTTTTTTTTGCCATGTGGTATTTTTTGCCATGTGCCATGTTGCAAAAAATGCCACATGGCAAAAAAAAAATGCCACATGACAAAGCAAAAATGCAGCATGGCAAAATCAATTTTGCCACATGGCAAAACATATCAAAATGAGACAGAAAAAAATGCCACATGGCAAAATCTGTCCATCCATGGCAAAAAAAAAAAAGCTACATTGTAAAATAAAACTCGCCATTGACATCTTGTGGTGTATTTCAATCACCACCTTACGAAGTTAAAGACACTGTGGAAGAACGGCAGGGAGCCAATGTGAGATCAACGCTGGGCGACGTCAACAATGGCGAGCTACTAGTTTATTTTTTGATTGAAAATTCTACAAATTTTGTTAAAACGAAAACATTAAGAGGGGTTTTAATATAAAAAAATTACTACAACTTGTACTAAACTGATATTTATCTTTTAAGAGCTAAAAGTCTTTCTATCCGTGGATCCCTTTAACAAAAAGAATGTTAATAATGTTAATGCCATCTTGTGGATTTATTGTTATAATAAACAAATACAGTACTTATGTACCGTATGTTAAATGTATATATCCATCTTGTGTCTTATCTTTCCATTCCAACAATAATTTACAGAAAAATATGGCAAAATCTTGACTACAATCTATCTTTAAATGATGAAACAGTTTTAAAACTTTCACATGTCGAAAGTAGATAGAAGGGAAGTAATGCAATAACAGGAGCAATTTTAGCAACTTTAACGGTTGATTCACAACATTAAATGACTTCCAAACATAGCAAAGGTTACTATGTTTTTTCCTTTTTTTTTTTTTTTGAAAAAAATGGGGGGGGGGGGGGGGCAGTTACTTTGCCAAGTAACTGATTACTCTTAGTCTTACATTCAGGTAACTGAGCTACTAACTCAATTACTTTTTGGGAGAAGTAATTTGTAACTGTAATTACTTCTTTAAAGTAAGATTAACAACACTGGTCATAAAGATGCAATCTGCAAAATGAAAAATGACGAAAGCGGAGATTTTATTCTGCCAGTTTTTTGCCAAACACAATTTGCCTGCAACTATTGCTGATCACTTCTCAGAATTAGCAAAAGGAATGTTCCCTGACTCAAAGATTGCAGTGGTAAATTAATTTTATCACTTGACTTTTTCCTTCAAGTCAAACAAGTTGCGAGCTGAAGTGCCATGAAGTGCAGTCATCAAAAGAAATGATAGAAACTGCCAAATGTGCTACATACAATTATAACAAAAGTCACCGTTAAATTTTAGTAATCATGATGTAGCTAAAGATATTGATTGCTATTTGACTGCACCAGGTTATATGTGACAATATTACTAATAAATTCATATTATTTTAGAAATTGAGTTTTATTTTTGTTTCATATTGCGCGCTATATAAAACATTGTAAGCTTAGTCATCAATTTGTGAGGGCATACGTCACTATTTGTAAGATTGCCAACGGCCTCGGGTTGACAGGTATTAATATGAGTATGAGTATCAATACATTCGAGGCCAGTGGCTCCAATCTCTGGAGAGTATGCATGTGAATGACCCCATTCTGCTGGTGATTTTTTTTTTTTTTGGTCAAAATTGTGAACATTTGAAAAAGGTTGGTCATTGTACAATGTTCAAATTAGAATAATGTGACGCACAAGAAATAAAAATGGTAAATTTGAATCTGAGACAATGGGAATTCATAAGATTTTGGGGGGGCCATTTTGGTCAAAAATACAAACGTGAAAATATGTGAAAGGTTTATTATACATTATTGTGTATATTTCCAGGGTATACCCTGTGTTTACAATTAGCAAGGATGTGAACAAACTTTTTTTTAATGGAAACTCCATTATTTAACTATGTTACAATCACAACTGTGAATTTAGTGTCTCCCCCCCCCCCCCCCCCCCCCCCCCACCGGTGGGACACAATCATAGACCACCCAAACAGATGAAGCCACAAGCGCTAACATTTTTCGCAGACTACACTACACAATGTTGACCAAAGGGTATTTATTTATTTATTTTTTAATCTACAAAACTCAAGCTTCTGCAGACAACAACAAACTACTCTGCCTTAGGCAAAGTAAAACTGTCGGTCCCATTAGTGGGCTCCCACTCCATCAAAATAAAACCAAACAAACCAGAGAGGCGAGAGTCAACAACACCCACACAACAATTCCTGAAAAGCGGGCGAGTGGATGAATGTTTGATACAGAGAAATAATGACTTTTGTGAAGTTGTACGTCCATGGCCTCACAACATACCCCCCTCCAGACATGTTTGTAGATGACAATGTCTTGGATTGAGTTTATTTCTTTCTTTTAAGGAAAAAATATGTTAATAAAATGAAACCGTTGCCTCCATCTCAGTTGCAAAATATGTTATAATCTGATCTTGAGCAGAAAGTGAGTTGATTTGAAGCAATATTTTATATACAGTGGTACCTCGAGATACAATAACTTTGGTAGACGAAACCTATTTGTTACAAAGCTTTTCACTTCATATTAAGAAAAATTATTAACCATACGAAAGATAAGACGTAATTCCCACTAGCAGAACATTTTAAAAGTCTTGCCATAAGATCCTGCTTCGCTATTGGTCAGAATCTCTCCCCTCATACTTAGAAACATGATTCTGCTGTCCTATTGGTTAGAATCTTTTCCATGATGCTGAGGAACATGATACATAGACTTCATAATTTTATTGACAGGTCAGTTCGGCAAGCCACTGCACAACGCCTTCAAGCAGGGGGCCGATCCCAACATCCGCTTCAGTTATTCGCAGTCGGTCGCAGCAACACATGCAGCGATTCAACGTCGGATTTAGGTTATACGTAGGAAAGCTGTACAGAATACGAACAGAAAGGATTGTCTCAGGACTGATTTGTTCGACGATTCAAGGTAATTATTATATTTTTCGCACCATGCATGCATTTTGAAATGTTGTGAAAAAAAAAAAATCAATGGGAGAATGGCAACCACTACGGCATAGGCGTCATTCTTCGACATATTTACGTAAAATAGATGCGCAACTGCCCAGATTTTTGCTCGTTTAACAAAGATTCGAGACTGTTTTACATTCATATCGATAAAGAATTTGGGGATTAAAGCATTTATTCACAGGAATTTTCAACGGAAATAGCTCTGTTTAAAAATGGTGGCCGCTGCATTGACTAACAGACTAGCATCATTCTTCAACATATTTACATAAATTAAATGCTTTCAACGGAAAAAGCTCTTTGTGATTCCACTCGCACAACAACGCATGCCCCCTAATAATTGGCCCTGCGCCCCGCGTCCCTTCAATAGTTATGAAGTCTATGCTCCCGCTTAACATCAGTGCCCCAGATGCAGCCCGGATCAGCACTATGACAGTTTTGCCTTAATTGTCGCCTTAATTGCACAGATGGGTGAGCCTGGGACCAGGTGTCGCTGATCATCGTCAGCAGCTTACTTAAACCGGTCCTTGGTCTCACATCATTGCCAGACCAGCAACCCACCCACAGGTATGTGACTTTCAGCTAACAAAGAATCTTGTAATCCTAAAACTGAGTTCATTTCTGTGTTTTTCTAGATCCTGTACTGCTTGTCTGACAAAACCCCTGCCTGCCCGTTCAACTGTTCTATCACCAAACTGCCCACCAGATTCTTTGGACACTATCTCCCAATGCGTCTCACCATCAATGAATTAGGTCCCCCATTGCCCCAGGACCTTAACAAATACAGTATGTCGTTTACAGTTTACAAATGGGTCACCTTTAATGTGGAGTTGCTTGTTCCAATTATAATATTTTGTAAAAAAAAAATTATATATATATATACGTATATATATATATATATATATATATATTATGTTGCATTAATATGTTAGCATTAATAAAAGGCATGAAAAAGACGTGTTGTCATTATTGCTTTTACTAGACAAATTTAATTTACAATATAAACACATTACAGTATGATACATTGAACAAAGTGGACTCCAAATTTAGGACTGAAAGGTTTTGATACAAATCTGGCCCAGATTGGGTAGCATGTGTACCATATCCGGGCCATACATTAATGTCGTGTCTGCCACTTTGGACCAGTTCTGACCCAAAACTGATTGCTGATCTGGCAAGTGACTCCTTACTGCACAGGTGTCAAACCGATTCCAGAAAGTGCCATGTGGGTGCTGGATTTTGTTCCAACCGATACCGTGCAGAGAGTTTAACCAATGAACTTCCTACTGAAACTAGCAGCACCTGACAAAGTTTAACTGATTACACACGTAAAAGATCTGATTGGTGAAAAGGTGTCCTCTTCATTGGTTGGAAAGCAAACCTGCACCCACTTGGCCCTTTCTGGAATCTGTTTGACACCTGTGCCTTACTGAGTTTGGGTCATTGTTCAGAAAGACACTGGGGCAGATCCGTTTTACGAAATTGGGCCGAAATTTGCAGTACATCCGGCCCATGTCACCGCCAGTTATATTTTGTTATCTGGAAAGGAACATGATATTTCTCCGTTATTGGCCTATTGTTGATGACGTTTCAATTTGGATGTTGCAGTGTGATGACATGCACAGGCACGACGGTGTTCTTGTGGCGGGCTAATGAGCACAAGTCTCCTCTCGTTTTTTGCCTCACAAAAAACGCCTACAAACGTTCTGCTACATTGGGATAACTTTTGCCTCACTCGAAAGGTAAGGTTCAACATTTTATTTTTTTCTTTGCAATATGTTCTATTATGTACTTCATTACAGGTATTAATGATTCGGATTAGGGATGTCCCGATCCGATCACGTGATTGTAAATCGGGCTGATCGCGCCTTTTTTCAGAGGATCAGAATCAAGTGAAAAGGATCGTGTATTTAAATGAAAAAATTTGTTTTTCTGCTTCATGCTCATACAGCCTCTCACCTCCCTCCTGCTAGCTAAGCAGTGTGACCAAACCTTTTTTTTCTTGGTCACCACTTAGTGTTTGGTACTAAAAGTTAACAATGATTGACAGATTTCAACTTTGATCTAGCAAGAGAAGGCTCATTAGCGCTACGATCAAAGGCGCATATGTGTCAATCATCGTTTAGTTTGTTACACACCAGTCTGCGTCAACTTATTCAAGTGAGAGGCTTTTCTTGGGCGCGTGAGCGTCAATGTGTGAGTGAAATATGAGTGGACTCAAACAATGAAGCATTTAGTAAAGAAGCATTTTTCTACCTTATTCTTGTTTTAAAATAATTCACATTTGAAAGGCAACACAGTGGGATTTAGGTGCGCACGTCCACCTCACCGATCTTCGCACCTACATTTTGTGTTGGTGCACCTGAAAATAAAAGTTAGGTGCAACCAACGCAAAAAGTAGTCAAAAAGTGTCACCTTAACTTGCAAAGTATTGCGAACGGAGTTCAGAGGAGGACCGTCGAAATCGTAGACATATGCCATCATTTCCAATTGCAATGGTAAGCATCACCTTTTTCTTTTTTTCACCACCTACAATAAATAAGCTTCTTGGGACCCATGCTGATTTCTCTCACAAGACAATCTGCCATGCTGCAGTCTTCCGGGAAAACAATGAAATTGCGACGCTTTTGTAAATCGTATTTTGAGCATGTCGTCGTATGTCGAGACAAATGACGTGTCTAACTTTATGTAGGATGTCGAAAGGATCATATGTCAAGATGTTCCTATGGCGAGGTACCATTGTATTTATTTTGAAAGAAAACATGAACTATGAGTGGCAATGCAATACCCATGTATAAGCATATGCTGACCTACCGTCAGCATTCTTATCTTAAATTTCTCCTTGCAAGTGACAGCAAAAAAAGAAAAGAAAAACATCTGAACAACTGCTCATTTCTATAAAATCTAAATCCAATCAGTAGTATCTCAAGACATCATTGTAAAGCTAATGCACAGTAGTGCTGCAACGATGAATCGATTAGCTCGAGTAATTCGCTTAGAAAAAAAGCTTTGAATCAAATTTAGCTGATTTAAGTATTCGTTTAATTAGAATGGCGTTGTAAGGGTTTGTTTTGAAAGTGTTTACATTTAGTTTATTCATTTGAGTGGATACACTACCCTGTAGTGGCAGCAGTGAATATGACATAGATCATTTAACATGAATGAATCCAGCTGCTTCCTGTTAAGATCAACATAAGGTAAGTTTTTGTTTGAGCAAATACCGTAATTTCCCGAATATAACACGCACTTTTTTTCCCCAAAATCAACTTGTAAACTCATGGTGTGCATTATAAACGGGTACATGGATGGAGACAGAAATATATATGTATTACATATATATATAAACAGATTTTTTTTTCATTGACACGGCCACGTTGTGTTGAAGAAACGTATGCGGCGACCCGTTGCCGACCATTACGGTACGTGACGTCACCGTTTTGTTTCGGTAATACTTCACTCTAATCGGCCGAATGATTTCGTCTGTGTTAAATTCTGCTTTTTTCACTCTTCATAAAGCACAGAATTTAGTTTCTTAAACTCATTTGAGTCGACGTTTATTGCAGCTCCGCAATTCGGACTATAACAAATGTAAGGACACACACTTCCTATGTCCGTCAACTATATCGGTCCCTCGGGAAACTCAAACCCAAATAACAATAGTTCCTTTTGTTACTGTCGAGTTGACAGCTATGAGCTCTCACGGATTTCCGACTTACGTTCTCACTTTCATTTTACCGTATCAATCCATGGAAGAAACATTTATTCATCATGAGGAAACGAGCAAGTTATACAGCAGCCTTTAAAAGAAAAGTCACATCTGTTTTGTTTTCTCCTAGATTCTGGTAAGTTGGAGAAGTTGTCAAATCATATTATTACCGTAAATATTGCCAGTTTACGGTAATGTTTTGAACTACCAATGTGCTATGCTTGTGCTGTGTTTCACCAGTCAGTAAAATGACATCTCTGTATCTGTACACAAGCTCTGTTTTCTTCTAAAATTAGGGTGCGCGTTATAAACGGGTACAATAATTTTCCCTAGATTTTACAAGTAACTTTGGGGTGCGCATTAAACACGGGTGCGCCTTATATTCGGGAAATTACGGTATGTTTTTTTTTTTTTTTTTTTAAATGCATTCGTAATTTAGTTTATAGGTATATTTATATTTATTGGATTTGTATTCATATGTTTTGTGGGAATATGTGTTGGAGCGATTTGTTAAGGGCATTGTGGAAAAAAATTTGAGCATTTCATAACATTTAAGCTAGTGGACTTGCCACACAAGTTAGCCAATTGTTCTCTTAGATCCTCATTTTTTTTTATACCGTTTGAGGCTAAACTCAGGTATTTTAATTTATTTTTAAATAAAAGTGGAATCCTGCATAGTTTGAAGAAACACTCAGGGATTTTATTTTGTATTAGCTTTGAATATTCTTTTGAAAGTGCAGTTTTAGCAAGAGTATGTTTTACATCTCTTAAACTCTATTCTGCAACGCATTAAATGTTCCTAGTTAATCGATTATTTGAAGTAAATAGTTGATGGATTAAACGACTACTAAAATAATCGATAGCTGCAGCCCTAAATTAATGCACAGTGACATATCAAGCGGTTAATCATACTTCGGGTCTTTATTATTTCACAATCATCTACTGAACTACTGTCTGCTATACAGAATTCTTATCTCAAATTTCTGCTTGCATGTGAAAGCAAAACAACCAAAAAATCCAAACAACCGCTCGTTCATACAAAAATAAAGTCTAAATCCAACTGGGAGTATCTCAAGACACCACTGTAAAGATCCTGCACAGGGACGTATCAAGCGGTTATTCATCATTCGGGTCTTTATTAATTAATGATTGCATTTTTTATGTACCACATGGCGTAACTGGAGTGACAAGAAAGGAAACATGACCTTGAGTTAATAAAGTGTGTGTTTGGAAGGGCCTTGAGTTGAAGTATCAACTGTCAGTTTGTTGACTAGCTATCAAATAGCAGCCAACATTTTTTATCATGCATAATAAGTTTTACGCTTTTGCGCGAGACCCACGAGACAGATGTATTTGGAGATCTTTTGAAACATTGTGTCCGCTTACCTGCTTTACATGCGCACTAGCTTCAAGTATGCATGCTGAGAAGTGCGTCCTTGAGCCCGGCAGCCTCATGCCGTGCGCTGACCATCTGGCTGCAGAGCCTCAGCCACTGTGATGGCACATAGAAAGAAAGAGCAAATGCACTTCTGACTCTTGTGTGTGTTAGCTCATCAAGCCGCGTGAGTAATCTGCTCGCCACTCTGCGCGTCAGCCTGGGGGCAAGGCAAGCTGAGCTCAGAGGTGGCACATGCACTTGGCCAACACTGCCAACATCTTCCTCGGCGAGAGCTTTCATCGCGCACGACATGAGAAAGCGACGCTTATGTGAGCAGTCATTCAGAGAGATTTGATGATTGAAATGGCGCAAGATAACATCAACTATGAAAAACATTTTCAGGGGCAATCAATATGATACAAGAGTGTTAACTTTGACAGCACTAGTTATAGGGTCATAAGTGGATTTTATGGGGGGGGGGGGGGGCGAAAAGTGTCATTGCATGTAATTGACTTTCTTACATATAAAAGTTTTAAAGCAATAAAACTGGTACAAAAATGAATGAAATGAACAAAAAAATATATTTTTATAATGGGTCAAAATTATTTTTCGAACAGATCATGTTACTAGCAACTTGGGCGGTCATTTGCTTTGTATATAATTTTCAACAAAAAAAATAAATTAAGGGAGGGCAATTTTATTTTTCAAATGATTTTTTTCTTTGAACTTTTTTTTTTTAGGATTGAATGATTTAGACACAAATGTCCTACCCATAATATGGCCCAAACACAAAAAGGATTGCTTCAATCAAAGAAATCTTTTTTAATGAAAAATTAAGTGTTCGAATGCAAATTTTTCAATCTCAAATATTTTTTCGCATTCAAAAACTTTTTCTATGATTGAAATTTCTCTTTTTTTGAATAAAGTGATTTTTCTTTTTGAAAATATATATTTTTTGAAGCAACTTATTTTTTTGATTGAATAATAAAGAAAAAAATGTCCTATAGCCAAAATGTGGGCCAAACGCAAATCAACATTACTTAAATAATTTTTAAAAAATGAATTTAAAAAATTTTTTTTTAAAAAGAGAGAGAGAAAAATCAATCAAAGAAAAATAGCTTTCACATGCATTTTTTTGAGTTTTTTGAATTTCAAATTTATTTTTGCATTCAAACTAGGGCTGTCAAAATTATCCCGTTAACGGGCGTTAATTATTTTTTTTAATTAATCACGTTAAAATATTTGACGCAATTAACGCAGACGCCCCACTCAGACAGATTTAAATGACCGTACAGTGCAACGCTCACTTGTTGTGTTTTATGGAGTTTTGCCGCCCTCTGCTGGCGCTTGGGTGTGACTGATTTTATGGGCTTCAGCACCCATGAACATTGTGTAAGTAATTATTGGAATCAACAATGGCGGGCTACTACTTTATTTTTTGATTGAAAACTTTACAAATTTTATTAAAACGAAAACATTAAGAGGGGTTTTAATATAACATTTCTATAACTTTTACGAGCACTTTTCTTTTAAGAACAACAAGTCTTTCTATCCATGGATCGCTTTAACAGAATGTTAATAATGTTAATGCCATCTTGTTGATTTATTGTTATAATAAACAAATAGTCCTTATGTACCATATGTTGAATGTATATATCCATCTTGTGTCTTATCTTTCCATTCCAACAATAATTTACAGAAAAATATGGCTTATTTTATAGATGGTTTGAATTGCGATTAATTACGATTAATTAATGTTTAAGCTGTAATTAACTCGATTAAAATTTTTAATCGTTTGACAGCCCCAATTCAAACACTTTTTTTGGGGGGGGGGGTTGAAAATATATATTTTGATTGAACATTGTTCAACTTTTTTTTTTTTTTTAATTGAAGCAACTTTTTTTTTTTTGATTGATTGAATGATAGACACAAATCTACCTCCATATGGCTCCACCCAGGGGATAAAATTTTTGACTGGGGTAACTACATTGGCACGACACCGGTGGGCGAAGCATATTCAATGGATGACGATCTTGGCAAAAATATTGCCTAAGCAGCATGATTTAGAATTCCCCTCAAGAATGATGGGAAACAAAAAAACGCTCATTGTCAACTTATTATAAATATTTTTGTAAGTTAATTTTTTTGCTGACACTGTTTCGGGGTCATCAACATGTTGTTTGCTGCTTCTGGCACTGGGTGCCTTGACAGTATGCAAGGAGTCATGAAATATGGAGGGTATGAAAATGTTTTGGGGCCGGAATGTAGGGTGTAGTGTCAGAAAAGTGGGTCTGCGCCAGAGGTCATGGGTGTTCCAACAGGACAATGACCTAAAACATACCTCAAATAGCACCAAGAAATAATGGAAACAAAGCGCTGGAGAATTCTGAAGTGGCCATCGATGAGTCTGGATCATAGACTTCATAATACTTGACGACTAACTTCGCCCTCACTCCGCACAAAGCCTGACGGTAGGGGGCTGTCCCATCCCACAGCAGCCCAGGCCACTGGCATGGAGAGCAATTCTCACACTCTACGTTTGGATTGAAACAGGACGAAACTTAAGCCTACGAGCAGGCACGGAAGTCTCAAGAGTGATTTGGTCGAGGATTCAAGGTTATTATATTTTTTTCGCACCGTGCATGCATCTTGAAACGTGAACTGGCCCTTTAAGAAGTGCGAACCTCGCTAGCTTTCTCCTCAACAACAGTGTAGCTCTTCCCCAAGCTACCGTCATGTTTACTCACCATCCGAAAGTTGGGTGTAAATGGGAGAAGTATAGCGTTGAAGTGTGCCTTAACAATATATAAACACCTTTGGTTGATGACAGTTCCTCAGCTAGTAATCTATTGCATTAGCTAGCCGCCGCGAGCTAATATTTTAGTCATTTCAAAATGTGTTTCTAGTTTTAGTTGATGATTACTAAAAATGTTTTCATTTGTAAAATTCAAACATTTTAGTCCAAAAATAAAGATTTCCAACAATTTCAAAAGAACAATGACAACGAGCACATATTGTTGCGTCTATAAGGACAACGGCAACTTGCTGATTATGATACACACTCAGGAGGAGAAAAGTACAATATTTTCAATAATGATACCCTTCTGGACGCCATGAACTGTATATATATATATTTTTTTTTTTTAATTGTCAGAGTTTAAAGGGAACCTCGGACTTAAACACTTGTAGGATCTAATTGACCACAATTGTTCTCGTTGACTAAAATATGTTATTAGAAACGCATAAAATATTGCCATTGATTTAAAAATCTATAATATTTAGTACATGTTTTGACCTACGGAGGGCGCCATGTTTTATGCGCACAATGGACACTCGGGGTGATGATGTAGTTTGTCACTGTCACTAGATGAACACTACCGGGTTACTGCAATTCATTCTACGCTGTTAGACGTCCAGCACATGCGCACATCGGTTAAAAGCGGCTTACTATTTGCGTTTTTATTGAGTCTTTTATTACCTTTTCATTACTTCAAAATACTTTTTCCATGTGTTTCCCTCTCATATTTTAAAGCATTGTGTTTTCTTGAAGATTGTTGATCTGTTGACCCCGTTAGTCACGTAGCGTATTTAAACCCCCCTATTTGATATTACAATGTTTAGGTATTTCCTTAAGGCATCTTTAGTATGCTCTTTATGTATGCATCTGAACAAAACCAGCTGAAAGCACACGGTAGTACTTTGGGTGTCAAATTTGCTTCTTGTAGACATTTCGCTGGTGTAGCAAATTTTGGCAGAACACCGGTTTCGTTGTACTCTCGTCTCGTCTCATCACGTCTTTCCTGTTCATTTTGCTTTTGCTGCTCGTTTTGTAAAATACCGACAGTGCAGTCATGCTCATTAATGTTCCTCTTGGGTTCAATTTAAAACGGTTTAACATCGCTAGAATCATACTCTGATAGCCCGGGAGCGTAACCATGTGACGTCACCACCCTGCGACGTCAACAACAATAGTGACCTACTAGTTAAACTAATTTTACAAATTTTATAAAACCAAAAACATCAAGCGGGGTTTCAATATCAAATTATTTTAACTCTTAATAACATCTTTTAAGAAGTACAAGTCTATCTATCCATGGATCCTTTTAGGACGACACTTGCCACAATAAATACTCATGCTAACGTGAATGCTATGCTAACGCTACGAGTTACATTTAGTGTGATGATCACTAAGCACAAATCTTTAAGCTAAAGTGACATGAATTTTTCTCTCTTGCCAAGATAAGAAAAAAATCTTACCAAATATTTCAAAACAAGCAAGCCAGGACTGGACACCGGTGAGTGGGGGGGTGCAGCACGTTACAACTAAACACTGTTATCTGCAGGCTAACTACATGTACAATTAGAAGCGTGCGAAATTTCCGATTCTTAGATTATTCGCGATTCGTCCGTGGAAGATTCGAAAACTGTTCACAAATATCCAAATTCCAATTATTGAATTATACCAGGTAAAGCGGAAGTAAAACACAGTCAGCGCGGTCTTTGGGACGCAATGAGGAACGGACCGAGAGTAAATATCATGTTCAACTCATGCCGCTAGATATAAAACAATCATACTTGACTGCGGCCGACAGCCACTACATACAACGCCCAGTTGCTAGTTGCTACAAACATACGGCTACAGTAGATATCATATATATGTAGAACTAGATGCAAAATGACAAACGACGTCGGTGTTAAACATGTATTATTGAACAGAGATGCGAAATGACAGACTTTCCAGCGTAAACAGCCGCCATCTTAAAGCAGTAGACCTCTCTAGAAGGCTCTGTTGTAGCGAACCTAATTAACTTTTTATCTAAAATACTCCTAAATCGCCAGAATCTTGTCTGGAATCTATCTTTAAATGATGAAATAGTTTTAAAACTTTGACAAAAGTGGACAGAAGGGAAATTATTGAATAACGGGATTAATTTTAACAACTGTAAATGTTGATTCACAACATTAAATTAATTGAATGTTGTTTAAAGCTGCTGATACAGAATGGGGACTGGAGTTTTTTTATATACTGTTATTTTTGTATATTTGATTACTATTATATGTTAACTTGATACTGAAATAGTAGTTTGGTTTAGCCTGAGAGGATTTTTGAACAATTTTGGAACTAATGTACAAAACATTAAAATAAAAAAAATAAAAAAAAGGGGGGAGGGGGGTGCATCAATAATCGTTTTATAATCGAATCGGTGCCTCTGAATCGTAATCGTAATCGAATCATTAGGTGCCCAAAGATTCCCAGCTCTACGTACAATCAGAAAATATCATACATTGTTAGCATATGACAGAATTGGCTAATTTTAATCTTTTTCTCGTCTCGTCAGATGAGAACTGGCATTCATCTCGTTACGTTTTATTTTCTCAAGACACGTTTTTTTGTTATCATCTCTTCGTTGTCATTAAAAAATTGTTTGTTGATGAAATATTTTTATTATCGTCATTGTTGACGAAAATAACGTTTCAGAGTATTGGGCCCTATCTTATTTGGTCATGAAATCGGTGCCAATCGTGTTTTCAGCCTCGCTGCGCTAACATTCGCTGCCAGCAACTCCCAGGTCAAATGGATTGGACGTCTATTCCTGCCATTAGGGCTGAAACATGATCATCCACTGCTAGCCTTTCCGATTCTCAAATGGATTGGATGTCATAGCAGCATAAAAACGCTATCCCAAACAAGATCCTTTCCTTTGTGATTGAACTAATTGTAGGTGTTACTAGCCTTTCTGCACTTTTCCTTCATAAGCTAATACGATGACTCGAGGTGAAGATTTGCATGACACGGCCAGGCCAATGTATGGTGAGTAATAGGCCGGTGCTGTCGGGTGTTTGCGTGATACCGTTTTTCGTGTGTAGGTTTGCACAGTCCCACGCCTGCTGGCCCTGGACGGAGGTTAGTGAGTCACCAGAGATCAGCCAGAGCAGGAACAACAACAGCGACACAGAGATGCATGGGAGTGGATTAGAGGGACCGTGGAGTGGAGAGAGGATAAGGGGGAGAAAGAAAAGCCTTGGGGGAGATGCTAGGGCATGCAGGAGGAAGTCAGCTTCCTCCTGTGAAGTGATGGATGAAAAAGAAGTAGAGGAAGAAGAGTGCTTATCAGCAAAAAATAAGTATGTCTTTATTTTTAAATGTGGTAAAGCAGCATGTGGTTCATTACCCAGGGCTATTCCTGTACACTGTTTCATCCATCCATCCTTTTTCTATAGTGCTTTGTCTTCATTAAGGAAGCGGGTGAGCTGGCGCTTATCCCACCTTTACTTTGGGTTGAGGGCTGCTCGCCAATCGAAGGTCACAAACAATATACTAGAGCCAAAGAATCATTTAGACTGCAGGTGTTAAACTCAAGACCAGGGAGCCAGATCCTACATCATTTTGTGTGGCCTGTTAAAGCAAAAGATGTGCATCCAAATTTCGCTAAAATACCAGAAATCAATATTATATTGTCACATTAAAATGCTGAGATGATTTTTGTTGTTGTTGTTGATGCAAATCCCGCTTTTAAAGGGACAGACAACACTTATCATCTGCATTCCCCCCAATAAATGAGTTGATTTATATTTTGCACACTTAAAATTTTAACTTACAAGTTAAAATTTCAGGTTTTGAACTCCGGTGAAGCAGCTCAACAATGAGTCTAGGTTTGACAGCAAAGAGATATAAAGCCACCCCACATTCAAATTAACGCGCTATGAGGTCGCCACACTATTAAATATGGATAATGGTTCATTGGGCAGTGGTGGCTTTGTGCAAGCGAGAGCACCATTCATTTTGAGACTAGACATTGAGAGGTGAACATCATCAGTCTGGGCAGGGAAGAAAGACCATCAACATTTCCTGCTCTGGAGGATATGTTCAGAGGTGGGTAGTAACATGTTACATTTACTCTAATAGATTTACTTGAGTAACTTTTTGAGAAAAATGTAATTCTTATTACCCCACTACTTTGCGCTACACTAGTCGTTATATTTTTCCTCTTTATTCTACATTCCATACATCCCTATGAAACATCTAGACCCCTAAGGTCGTCTGAAACCGGTCTCCTATATGTTCCAGGAACCAAGCCGGGAGTGGGGGGAGGTCGGGGCTTCGATCTCACGTCGCCCCGCGGCGGCTCCTCGGCATCCTCCTGCCTCCGGCTACCCCTCTCTTCTCTGACTGGGTATCTGCGCTGTGCTCCGTCGCGGGTCTCTGGCTGGGCGCCGGTGTATCGGGTGGATGTAGCCTGCTAAGGCGTGGGACCCTGCCCTGCCCTGGGCTTGGTGGGCTGCTGGGGGTCCCGTGGCGTGCCGTGCCAGTTAGGGGAATGCGGCTGTGGCTCGTGGGCCGGGTGGGCGTGGGGTTTTTTGGTGAGTCCCCTCTTGTCATCCCTTAAGGCCGGTTGAAGGTGCACGGGTGACCACCCAGGATCCCTGGGGGGGACGATGGCTCCTTTACTGGGCTGCGGGAGGAGGGATGGGCTGCGCTGAACCCCCCAACCGCCCTCCCTCCCCAGGCTGGCTGGGTGGGGGCCGTTGCCCTGGGTTGGCGCCCGCGTGGCGTGGCGTGTCCGCTCGTCTGCGTGGCTGTCGCACACTTGGTGGGCCTTGCGTGTGGCTGGATGTGATAGGGCACGCTTGGGTGGGGGGGGGGGGTCTCGGTGCCGGGATTGGCGATGGGGCGGCGTAGGGTCAGTCGCCAACGGGCTTACACTCACAAGGGATTCACACGATTAGTGGCTTCTAGATCACAGAGCTGATTTGCGTACATTCTACCCCTTTCAATCACTTAGCTTATAGACTCCCCCGTCCCCCTCTTTCCCTGGTCAAGAGGTCCCACACATGGTGTCAACAGGAAATACTCTAGCTGACAATAGCACCAACATATCAGTAGTTAGTGTAGACGTTCAATGTATCCTGTGTTTTTTTTCTTTCTTCTCTTGTGTTTCTTCTGTTCCCCTATAACCCTTTCCTGTTCGCTGCTTTGTCATAATAAACGGGGTATGTTGAACTATCACAATGGGAGTATGTCATACTCTCAATGTCAAAAATTAAAACTGTTCAGACCAACCGGGCACTTAGATTTCCATTCTCCGTGTCAAACAGCTGAACAGGACTGGTTTAAAAAAAAAAAAAAAAAAAAAAAAAAAGACCAAGCAGGGTGAGGCAGCATTTTGTTATTATGGTTCTCACCTCTGGAACAAGTTACCTGAAGGTCTGAAGTGTGCTAAATGTGTTAGCTCCTTAAAATCGGGGCTAAAAACATTTTTGTTTATCACAGCATATCCATAATTGTCTACATATCTCAAGCTTCAAGTTATTGGCTTTTTATACCTTTTCTGCTTTATTTCCATTTCAGATTTCAATTTAATGTGATTTTCATGTATAAATTTTTATTTCCAGTTTTGACTGCCTTTGTTTTAACATTCTTTTGATTTTATGTGATTTTTATGACCTTCATGTGATGTAAAGCACTTTAAATTGCCTTTTGTTGAATTGTGCTGTACAAATAAATGTGCCTTGCCTAGCCTTGCCTTCCTTAAATTGGACTTTATTTTTGCCGTCAGCGGCTGTCTCAGTTTCACCAATGAGATGTCACAACACTGACCACATGGCTCCATTTACCAATCAGAGTTAACAATGTTTTTCCTCCACTAGAGGGCACTCATGCACTTTGGACGGGTGATGTTTCATAGTGTTTGTCTGGTCTTAATTCGATGACTTTTATGTCATCGTTTTTGGCTTAATATGGTCCATAGACTTCATATTGATATTGAAGGGTCAGATTCAACCTTCACTGCGCCACGCCTTCAATTAGGGGGCCATCCCACAATCCGCTTCAGTTATTCACAGTCGGTCGCATCGACACATGCAGCGATCCTACACCGATTTAAGTTGAAAAAGTACGAAAGCTGTACCGCATACAATCAGGAAGGATTGTCTCTGGAGTGATTTGTTCGAGGATTCAAGGTAATTATTATATTTTTGCTTTTTCACAAGACTTTTACACGTATAAAGCTCTTTGTTGTAAGGCTGCTGCCACATTCTCTAACAGACTAGCAACATTCTTCGACATATTTACGTAAAATAAATGCTAACTGCGCGTTTTTTTGCTCTTTTAACCAAGAATCGAGACTGTTTTACATCGATATCTATAAAGAATTCAGCGATTTAAGCATTTATTCACATGAATTTTCACCGGAAAAGCTCTGTTTACATAAAGCGGCAGCCACATTGACTTACAGACTAGCATCGTACTTGGACATATTTACGTAAAATAAATGCTAACTGCACGTTGTTGTTGGTTTTTTTTTTGTTTTTGTTTTGCTTTTTTCTTTTAACCAACAATCAAAACTGTCTTACGTCCATATCTATGAAGAATTCGGGGATTTAAGCATTTATTCCCAAAAATTTTCACCGGAAAAGCTGTTTATATATGGCGACCGCAAAAGTGACTAGCAGACTAGCATCGTACTTCAACATATTTACGTGAAATAAATGCTAATTGCACGTTTGTTTGTTTTTTGTTTTTTTGCTTTTAACCAAGAATCAAGACCTTTTACGTCGCGTATCTATAAAGAATTCAGGGGGTTATGCATTTATTCACAAGAATTTTCACTGGAAAAGCTCTGTTTACATATGGCAGCAGCCACACTGACTGACAGACTAGCATTGTACTTCGACATATTTACGTAAAATAAATGCTAACTGCACGTTTCTGGGGCGGGGGGGTTGTTTTGTTTTGTTTTTGCTTTGAACCAGGAATCGAGACTGTTTTACATCAATATCAATATAGAATTCCGGGATTTAAGCATTTATTTACATTGCATTTAACCAAGAATCAAGACCTTTTACGTCGCGTATCTATAAAGAATTCAGGGGTTTAAGCATTTATTCACAAGAATTTTCACTGGAAAAGCTCTGTTTACATATGGCAGCAGCCACATTGACTGACAGAGTAGCATTGTACTTCGACATATTTACGTAAAATAAATGCTAAGTGCACGTTTCTGGGGTTTGTTTGTTTGTTTGTTTGTTTTGTTTTTGCTTTTAACCAAGAATCGAGACTGTTTTACATCCATATCAATATAGAATTCCAGGATTTAAGCATTTATTCACAAGAATTTTCACCGGAAAGCTCTGTTTACATATGGCAGCAGCCACATTGACTGACAGAGTAGCATTGTACTTCGACATATTTACGTAAAATAAATGCTAAGTGCACGTTTCTGGGGTTTGTTTGTTTGTTTGTTTGTTTTGTTTTTGCTTTTAACCAAGAATCGAGACTGTTTTACATCCATATCAATATAGAATTCCAGGATTTAAGCATTTATTCACAAGAATTTTCACCGGAAAGCTCTGTTTACATATGACGGCCACCACACTGACTGACAGGCTTGCATCGTACTTCGACATATTTATGCAAAATAAATGCTAACTGCAAGTTTTTTTTTTTTTGTTGTTGCTTTTAACCAGTAATCCAGACAGTTTTACGTTGATATCTATGAAGAATTCAGGGATTTAAGCATTTATTCACAAGAATTTTCAATTAAAAAAGCTCTTTATCTGTGATTCCACCCGGTCAGCTTTGACTGCCACGCCAACAATGCAGGCCCCGTATTAATCGGCTCCGCTCCCTGTGTCCCGTCAATATCATTATGAAGTCTATGTATGGTTACGTAATAGGTTACAATACAGTATAAAAATAACAGTTCATATAGATGAAGTTGTGCCGAGTATTTTTTTAAATCAGACATTCTAAGCAGTTACAGTGTTACTCATTACTTGTGTATTCTTTAAAACAAATACTTTTTTTTTAACTTGTACTTGAGTAAATTTTAGGATGATTACTTTTACTTTAGTGATGTTATTTAGATGTAAGGTTGCTTTTACTTAAGTAAAAGTTTGGCTACTCTACCCACCTCTGCCTGTGTTCCAAGTAACTGTAATAAAGATGACATTGTTATTTTTATATCCTCTTCCTCGATGCTGCTCTGTGTTTTTATCTGTTGATTATGGGGATGTACGTGTACGGATATTATTATGACAGGTGATGATGTGTGAATATTGCTGCTTTGACATTTTAAATGTCTTTTGAGGATAAATTAAGTACACTGATACCTTAGACTTACAAGCAGATTTATAGGTTTTGCATGAAGAGCTGTCACTGTGTTGAATTTAATGCTTTGTAATGAGAAAAAAATTGAGTTTACTAAACTGACCTACTTGCTGTTTTGCGCGTGAACACCAGAGTCTAGTCTAATGTTGCTTTGCCATTTTAGTTAGGCTGCACTCACAAATCAAATAAATGGATTAATAAATTAGTAGTCAACAGATTTGATAATCGAGTTTTGCTGGCAGCTATGAGCAGTCCCGTTTGGGTCCTTGTTGGTGTGTAAGGTGAGCCTGCGTCCAGGCACTAGTGAATAGAGAGAGCATTCACTGCTGTACTCAGGTTTAGTTGTTGAATCAATAATGTTTACGTGAGAGTTACATCGTCTTGATTCGTGTATGTTTTTAGATCCAATGTTTCTCCGTCAGAGGTAAATGAGTAAATGAAGCCAAATGTATTGTTTGTATTCCTTGTTGATGAGACGTTACTACTTAGCATAGAGTGCTAAGGCTAATTAGTGTCTTCAGTGGCCGTTTGTATTCTTTTGGAGAGGCATATTAGCACTTGAGTTGTTAGATAGTAAAGTTGTGTCATTTCTTTTTATAAAGAAACCACACACATAAACCCATTCATTTAATAGAATGGTCTCCTTACAACACAAATTCCCTTTCAAACTGTAAATTGTCACACAAGACAGGGTGCTTTGAAATTTTGATTTGGATTGTATTTGTAAACAAACTTGATAAAGAAAACAGATTCATTACAGTGAGTCTGCGTCCTTCTTATTCAAATTTGTTAGGGGTGTAACGGTACACAAAAATCTCGGTTCGGTACGTACCTCGGTTTTGAGGTCACGGTTCGGTTCATTTTCGGTACAAGTAAGAAAACAAAATGCAAAATATAAATGTGCTAGTTGTTTATTACGCACTTATGTGCTTTCAACAATAGGAACAGTAGCCCATACAAAGCTAGAATTCTGCTCAAAAAGTAGCGGGTATTTAAAAATAATAATCCAACAACAATTTGCCTTTCAGACCCCGCGTATTGGTCAGCTTTCTTTCTGAAAGAAAGAAGAAAAAAGAAGTTCTGTGCTAAAGAGAAAAGCAATCAAAATGACAAAAATTTTAACATGTATTTTACAAATGAAATGCCTCAATGATTTTTTTTTTTTTTTATGAACGGTTTTCAAAAGCTTTATTGGTGGATTTTCTCAAATTAAAACGCCACACAGAAATTAATAAATTTTAATTGTGTAAGCAGGATCTGTGTATTATTCTTACTATTTAATTATAGGTGTTTTAGCTCATTTCAATTTATTTTATTTAAATGGGCTATTATTTATTTTATTATGTGTTTGTATTTTACAAATGTGATGTAGTATTCATTTATATTGTATATTTTATGTTGTATAACTTTAGTTGCTATGTGAATATTAGTTCCTACTTTTTTTGTTGTGGTAGGAGGGTTTTGTATTGAACACGGGGCCGTGTTGGTTATTATTATAACAGAGAATACAGCAGTAAATCAACAAAGACAAGTCAGCTGTGCCCCGATCTACCACTCAAGAGATCTGATGGACTCAAAAAGTGGGTTACGATTGCATATTAGTTTGAAAATCGACCGGCTCCACCGTATTTTTACACGAGTGACTTCCGGTCTGCCCGGTCTGCTAGCGAGTAGTATTGACGCAGGAGGGCCGCGTCTCGCGTCAAATAATAAACTCTGCCGTTCTTTTCGCGTGCATTGCGTTGAGCCTCTTCTGGGACGCGTCAAACATGTGGCCGCACTGCGACTGGTGCGCATTGGCTGATTGACTTTAACGTCTGCGTTTCACTACGTTCTTGCGGCGGCCACGTTGTCGCACCGTTGACGTTTCTTACTGTCCTACCGTGTTGGTCGTCATTATAGTAGAGAAGACGGAGTAAATATAATTTCCACAAAGAAACTGTAACCCACATTACGCCAGAAACTCGTTCGGTACGCCTCCGTTCCGAACCGAGCACCAAGTACCGAAACAGTTCAATACGAATACATGTACCGTTACACCCTTAGACTTTGTTGTTTAGTTTGTTTAAAGAAAATAAATGAGTCATTGGCACAATTTATATCAGCGCCCACAAGAAAAAAAAAAAAGCACTTTTTTTTTTTTTTTTTTATGTGAATTAATAGGACTTTTGTCTGATTTGTGTCCTGAGTTCTTTTTTATGTTTCAGAACCTTTTAAAAACTTAAAACAGTACATCTGTAGACTACGGTTAAGTAGGGAAGCTGTAATAAAATATTTTTGAAGGATATAGTCATCCATTTTGTCTTCATTGTTACTTACAACATGCCTGAAACAATTTCAAGTTCAATTTCAAAGGTACCGTAAATGAAAAAAGTGATTAGTCATCCGATTTATTGATTATAAAAATGATCATTAGTTTCAGCCCTACATTGTAGCTTCACACCCATTGATGACAATAGACCTCGAAGTCATTAGAACCAGTGGATTGGGGATCTATCAGTGGCAGCGGATGAGTTCCATCGCTTGTATATAGGAAATACTAGTAAGTGTTTGACGATGCGCCCTTGTACTTTTGGACAGCTGCAGAATGCAAGCACAATTTAATAAATAACACAGGGTGAAAAATGACCCACACATTGTCAAGGCACAAAGGAGCAGAACAAAAGTGACCGCGAGCGACGCGTTTTTGGGTCAGCGCCAGTTCTGAGACACTCCAGAGACGGCTGGCGGCCTCTTGGGGCACGTCAGCAGGTCAAGGCCAACAAACTCCAGCGGCAGCTTCCCAACAATGTCAGGGAAAAACATTTGACGCATGTCCCACGTTGAGGAAATAGCTGACATTAAGACCGACTAATTTGGCGTTAAACATCTGCATTGACGACAGTAGGAAGCCGCGCAAGATTGACGAATAAAGCAGCACTTCAATGAATGATTAATAATTGATTGTTGCCGTGTTAACTGGAAGAAAGCAGCAGGTGTGCCAGGAAATTACATGCCTGGTCATGTCCGGTTTGAAAACAACTTTGTTTCTGCTTTAATTGGTCCTTATATATATATATTAGGGCTGTCAAACGATTAAAATTTTTAATCGAGTTGATTACAGCTTAAAAAGTAATTAATCGTAATTAATCGCAATTCAAACCATCTATAAAATATGCCATATTTTTCTGTAAATTATATATATATTCCGTAAAATAATTTGTTGGAATGGAAAGATAAGACACAAGATGGATATATACATTCAACATACGGTACATAAGGACTGTAGTTGGCATTTCACTCTACTGTCATTTAAATCTGTCTATGCTGTCCTCACTCCGAAGCGTCTACTTTTTCCAAAGCTAGACAGCTAGTGAACGACGCCTTAATAATCAGACTTCTTCCTTTTTCATCTGATTTATTAATAAAATGGCCTCAAACCACTGTCCTCTTTAGACCGTAGTGAAACTACAAAAAAAAAGTACACAAGCATTGCATTAGCAACAACGTTAGCTTAGCACGCTATACAGGTTCACTAAACATAAACAAAAAGCTTCTCATACAAAAAATATAACATTTCGCTTACTAACATAATATGTACATTCTTTACAAAACCATACTTACGGACAAATCTTGTCCAAGGATTATATAAGCACAACATTACAACGTAGGCGTCAGCCCGAGACGTCGTGCAGCCAAATTGAACTGGCAAGAAAGCAATAAACCATGTCGCAAAGCGACCACAAGAGTTCGCTGTTAGACAGCACAAAAAACCTTGCTGTAAAACTTACCAAAAGGCAGAATACTGTCTGAGCGGGACATGTGCGCTAATTGCGTCAAATATTTTAACGTGATTAATTTAAAAAATTAATTACCGTGCGTTAATGCGATAATTTTGACAGCCCTAATATATATATATATATATATATATATATATCAGAGGTTGCGCTAGACATTTTCATTGTCTGTCATTTTGACTGACAGGGTCATAAAAATCCGGTCATAATCTATTTTTATCCGTCACTTAAATTTTTTAAATGATAATGATGACATATTCAATAGTATTTAGTTTTCATTCATTTTTAATTAATATTGTAACGCTTGCTTGGCGGCGAAAAATTAAACACGGAAGTCGTGGTATTTTTCTCCCTCTTTTTACTCTGCTTACTGCCAACAACACCAACAAAACAACAACTCCGCCCCCAAAGAAAAAGAGGCAACTATATCGACCCCAATCACCAACTTATGATCTTAATTGTGGTTGTCAGCCCAAAATCTTCTAAATATATATTAAATGCATCTTACCAGATATAAAATGACTACTACATAGTCTGTGGTGATCGTTTGGTGCCCAGATTTCTTGTCGAATTACAGCAGTCCATCTCGCTCTCCTCTTCGGGTCTCTCAGAATACGGTAGAACTTCAAGTCTCTCCATCTATCTTCTCTGTTACTGCAACCAACCGCCAGACACGCCTTTACCATTTTGATTATTAATGTTAACGAGCAGAAAAAGACGCCGTAATAGGAGGCATGTACGTAGCGGTAATGTGCAAGCACGACGAGCTGACACACAATATGGCGGCTCCAGTCAGGGGGGTGGAGTTGTGACGTCATGTGATTGGGGTCTATACACAGGCGGCAATCTAGTCCACCAATTGGATGACGCGCTGGCACACCGGGTGCACCAATAAGAACCTCGCATTGATGTGTCAATCACGGTGCCGCCGCCAGAGCCCGGTGACGCTACAATATTCTGACAGAATAGCCAACGACGTCATGCATTAAGAGAGACAATAGCTAATTAATATGCTCACTCGCCACCCTGTGGTCTGGGGTGTGAATTGCAACCTGTCAAAATGACGGACGGACTTCAGTTTTTTCCGTCACCGTTTTAAAAAACCCGTCAACGACGGAAAATATTCGGTTAACGCGACCCCTGATATATATATATATATATATATATATATATATATATATATATATATATATATACAGTGGTATGAAAAAGTATCTGAACCTTTTGGATTTTTTAACATTTTTTGTATACTATCCTCATTGAAATATGAAAACCTAAAAAATGTTTGTGTTGTTTTAGTTAAAGCAGACAGTTTTGTCGTCTTTGTGATTTTGACAAAGATCAGATCACATATGATGATTTTATGCAGAAATGTGAGAAATTCCAAAAGGTTCAGATACTTTTTCATACCACTGTATAGCAGGCACTTGCAGATGGGAGGTGGGGGGGCGCATGGTGTTTGAGCACCTGCCCCTTTGGGTTTAGGGTTAGGGTTTTGCCCAAACTGCCCCTTTTGACTGGGCTTTTTTTGTTGTATGTGTGTGCTGGCTGACTATGCAGACACGCCCCTGAGTACTTTACTTGAACACCGAAAACACCTTTAAAATAATAAATAAATAAAATAAATAAATAAATAAAAGCTGGCTGTGTGCCGCATAAGCCCCCAACCCCGCACGCTGTTCCTCGTTGACCTGGGTGTGTGGTGAGGAGTCCGAGGACATCTGGTGTTACCCTTATAAACGGTGTTCTAGCAAATAGTGAAAATTCTTACACCAGATTTATTGTGGGGATTTGTTTCTCTCTATAGGCAACGTCACAAAGTTATCTAGAAAGGTACACATCTTTAAGTTCTCGTCTTAAAGTAAATTTAATATTTGCAATCTGTCCCGTTATTTCTTTTTTTAAACCTGTCCTGTTCAGCTAATTGACACGTAGAATGGAAGTCAATAGCCACGTTTACATGCTGACTTTTATTCATACCGATTCAAATAATTCCGAATGGAAATTTCACATCAGCTGTTTACATGTCACTTCATCTATTCCGATCCAGCGTTTACATGTGTCTGCCTTTATTCCGAAAGGACGTTTGACAACTGCCGTCTGACATGCGCAGATTAATCAAAACAAAGCGTCATGTTAAAAAAAACATGGAGATCGATCGTCAGATCAGCTGCTGTTTTAACTTTTCAAGTGGAAACAAAACTTCAGAATGACTCGCCGTTCATTTAAAAAGTTGTGTGGGTGCGCTGTGCGTGTGCTTGGAAGCCATGTTGCAAGTGACGTTACTTACGTCACCAAGTGACGTCACCACGTCAGTACGGAGCATGTGCAGAAAGAACGCAACCAGACACCATTCCGCTTCCCTGTTTACATGATATCATTTTACTTCTAATCGGTTTGGGAAAAGGAATATTCCATCCCTGTGAAACGGAATGAAATTCCATTCGGTTTGGGCCTGTTCATTCCGAATGAGGTGTTTATATGGAACACATTTATTCGGTTTGAACATCTAAACCGATTGCAATTGGAATATTTGGCTCCATGTAAACGTGGCTTATGTTTCTGGTGGTCTGAACAGTTTTAATGTTTCACATTGAGAGTACGACATACTCCCATTGTGATCACTTAACATACTTCATTTATTTTGACAAAGCAGCAAACAGGAAGGGGTACAAAAGAAAGAAAAGCAACAACAAGAAACTCATTGAACGTCTACACTAACTATTCATATGTTGCTGCTATCGTCAGCTGAGACTGTAAGCTAAGTGATTGGGAGGGGTATAGTGTACACATATCAGCACTGTGATCTAGAACCCAGTAATCGTGTGAATCCCTTGTGAGTGGCTCCTCCTTGATCTCCGCGTATGCTACAGAATCTTCTCTGGCCAGATTAAAGCTACAAACCTGTCAATTATCGTTAACTTTAAGTACCAAACGCCAGCTGCGCTGGTGAGAAGGAAAAACAGTTTGGTCGCACTTCTCGGCAGGAGGGAGGGTGAGAGGCGGTTGCGCTGTACAAGGATGAAGCAGAAAAACAAGTTTACTTGTTCAAAAAAAAAAATAAAAATTAAAGTATCACACATCATAGTGATGCGAGTGTTGCACATTCGCACAACGCGATGTTCAAACGATCTTTCAAGCCAACTCTAGAAACAACATAAACTCATTCTCTCTCACTTCAGAAAAGAAGGGTTCACCGATTGCCATGCTTTGTGCTAGAAATGCAAAACGTGCAGGGGCCATTCAAATTAGAGGTGGGGCGACCCCCCCTGTGGCCCCACTCTTAACCGCCACTGGCCACAACATTTCACAACACCTTCTTGAAAATAAATTCAACTTCTGGAGTCAATCTTCAGCTAAAGCGTATTGACCATCAACTCTACCTTTTCGACATTTCTGCCAGCAGCACAGTAGGCATAAACACAATGTAGCTCAGAAATAAAATCTAAATTTAATGGGTGTAGCCTTTACTATATTTTGCACTATTTATTTTAGGGTTGAATATATACAATTGAATTTCTGTTGGACTGCATGGTGGGTGTCCTTTTGATTTTTTATAGTAGTAAAGCACCAAACAAAGCTTCAACTTCAAGTAATCCTCTAGATCAGTGCTTCTCAATTATTTTCTGTTACGCCCCCCAAGGAAGACATAAATGTTTCGCGTCCCCCCCAAACTCTGCCGCAACTGTAAATAGTATCATTTGTCTATAATATTACTATTATAAGTACGCCTCTGCCTCACATTGTATCCTTTTTTTCTATTAGAGAAAATAACAGAGATGAACTAATAAAGTATAACTTTATTAACATTGTTTTGTTTGAAACAGAAAAGACTTAACACACATCATTTTGCCTGAATTAAAAAAAAAGAAGTCACATCCAAACTGTAAAAATACACTCAAGGTACATTTTTTACCATTTGATACTGAAAAATAAAATCAGTAAATAATAACAAATTCAAATTGATTAGAAACATTAACTCATGAGGACAATATGCCCAAAAATTTGACCGAAAAAACAAAACTGAATAGAAGATTAAATAGTGTCTTTGGACAGAAGGACAGTTTTTATTTTCGCTGCTCACAATATCACCAGTGTTTGCAATGGTATGAGGTTATTTTGCACTGAGCATGCTAACAGTGCTCACTGGTTTACTGATATAACACTGACAAAGCGGGACGATTGTTGGCAATATTCGGCACATTTTCGCTGAAAAACAACCAAGCGACTTATCAATGAGATTGGGGTCTAATGTCTTTAAATGGCGTCTTAATTTATTTGGCTTCCGGCTGGCCGCTATAATCATTTTTAGACACAGTAAACAGTGGTCTTTCCTCATCTACCACTGTATTAAATGTCAAAGCCAGAAGGCAAACGGCCCGAAAAAAGCGCATTCTCGGCGGCCGAGGGAGAACCGTTGGGGAGGGCGGTCGTCGTGACGATCCCAAGCCGAAAATGGCACTTCTCGGGCGGACACGTGAGAACCGGAGAAGACAGTGGGTTGCTGCATGAGTCCGGCCAGAAAATCTTGCTTACTTCAAAAATACTGCGCGCACTTTGAAAATGAGAGCGCCACTGCCACCCACTGAGTGGATGTGCAAGTACACTTTATTCTAGTACGGCAAAAAAAAAAAAAAAAAAAAAAGCATGTTCCCCGAGGTCACATGCGCCACCCCTGGCATCGCTCTGCGCCCCCCTGGGGGGGCGCGCCCCACTATTTGAGAAGTACTGCTCTAGATACAGTATCAGCAGGATATTGTGTTTCTGCGAACTTTGAGCTTCTCTTGTTTTGATTGTAAGAGCACGGTGTTTCTCTTTGGACATACATGTGTACGCCATGTCTGTCTGGGGGTGTTGCAGGACAATGTAATTATGTATGGTGTGTATTGGTGTGGTGTAAATCCCTGCAGGAGCCCTGTATCTTTTGTACATGGGCAAGATTAGATGGTGTTTATCGCAATACAGGGATGAGTTGTAAGGGAATGAGCTTTTTAGTTTCGAGTCTTATATACATTTAAACTAACATCCTTAACGAGCTGGATGCTTAACACGACAACAGCCTCGAGCCAAATAATCATCCCGCATTCACAAGATGTGCATGTCAAGTAGAAGAAATCAACTTCATTTCAATCCTGTAAACGTTAGCTTGTCCTTCCCCTCTCGAGAAAAATTCTCCTTGTGTTTATGTGACAATCTTTAAAGATGGACGTTCTGCCCATGCACTTTACAAAGCTGTTGGCTTGGTAACATGATACGCTAGGATTTCAGCCAATTAAGGTGACAAACTCAATCTGTGTTCTGACCCAATGCCTTGAAGTTTCGGGCTTTATCCGACTCGAGGGAGATACTTTCTTGACGGTGTGAATGGGCTGAGTTGCATTTTCAGATCTAGGCCACTTTCGTGTGTGGATTCAAAGATGATATTGGCCACATTTTTCAGAACGTTGCTGTGCCCCAAAATTGAAATTTAGGCGATCTTTGATGATATGAATTTTTTAGGCTTAGCAATGGGTGAACTGCCCAGGGGTGGGGTTAAGTAGTGGAAAAAATCATGTCAAACATGAATGAAGGACTAGACGAAGGCGCACAGTGCAGGTTCCAGCTCACCAGATTCCCAAATTAAAACAGTCGTTATAGAAGATGGATGCATAAGCCGTGGAATCATTAGCATGACTACTGTGTTACTGAAACAACTAATATGTACTGGGGGGGGGGACTATTCAACGGTAATTCCATGTTAAACATGCTTTGCAGTTAGCATAGTTTCCATTGCTACCTTGTACAGTATTTCTCTACATCTGAGTATGTGAGTCACTTTTACTCAACATGTTGCTGTGACATCTCTTATTATTGCTTTTTATTGCATCACAGACCTCTATGTTAATATACAGTGGGGCAAATATGTATTTAGTCAACCACTAATTGTGCAAGTTCTCCCACTTGAAAATATTAGAGAGGCCTGTAATTGTCAACATCGGTAAACCTCAACCATGAGAGACAGAATGTGGCGGGGGAAAAAAAGAGAAAATCACATTGTTTGATTTTTAAAGAATTTATTTGCAAATCATGGTGGAAAGTAAGTATTTGGTAAATACCAAAAGTTCTCCATACTTTGTTATGTATCCTTTGTTGGCAGTAACGGAGGCCAAACGTTTTCTGTAACTCTTCACAACCTTTTCACACACTGTTGCTGGTATTTTGGCCCATTCTTCCATGCAGATCTCCCCTAGACCAGTGATGTTTTGGGGCTATCGTTGGGCAACACGGACTTTCAACTCCCTCCACAGATTTTCTATGGGGTTGTCATCTGGAGACTGGCTAGGCCACTCTAGGACCTTGAAATGATTCTCACGAAGCCACTCCTTTGTTGCCCTGGCTGTGTGTTTGGGATTATTATCATGCTAAAAGACCCAGCCTCGTCTCATCTTCAATGCCCTTGCTGATGGAAGAAAATTTTCACTCAAAATCTCAAGGTACATGGCCCCATTCATTCTTTCCTTTACACAGATCAGTCATCCTGGTCCCTTTGCAGAAAAACAGGCCCAAAGCATGATGTTTCCACCCCCATGCTTCACAGTGGGTATGGTGTTCTTTGGATGCAATTCAGTATTCTTTCTTCTCCAAACACAAGAACCTGTGTTTCTAACAAAGAGTTCTATTTTGGTTTCATCTGACCATAACACATTGTCCCAGTCCTCTTCTGGATCATCCAAATGCTCTCTAGCGAACCGCAGACGGGCCTGGACGTGTACTTTATTCAGCAGGGGGACACGTCTGGCAGTGCAGGATTTGAGTCCCTGGCGTCGCAATGTGTTACTGATAGTAGCCTCTGTCACTGTGGTCCCAGCTCTCTGTAGGTAATTCACTAGGTCCCCCCGTGTGGTTCTGGGATTTTTGCTTTTTGCTCACCGTTCTTGTTATCATTTTGACGCCACGGGGTGAGATCTTGCATGGAGCCCTAGATCGAGGAAGATTATCAGTGGTCTTATACGTCTTCCATTTTCTAATAACTGCTCCCGACGCCACGGGGTGAGATCTTGCATGGAGCCCTAGATCGAGGGAGATTATCAGCGGTCTTATATGTCTTCCATTTTCTAATAACTGCTCCCGCAGTTGATTTCTTTACACCAAGTGTTTTACTTATTACAGATTCAGTCTTCCCAGCCTGGTGCAGGTCTACAATTTTGTCTCTGGTGTCCTTCGACAGCTCTTTGGTCTTGGCCATAGTGGAGTTTGGAGTGTGACTGAATGAGGTTGTGGACACGTGTCTTTTATACCGATAATGAGTTAAAACAGGTGCCTTTAATACAGGTAACGACTGGAGCCTCGTTAGACCTTGTTAGACCTCTTTGACAGCCAGAAATCTTGCTTGTTTGTAGGTGACCAAATAATTATTTTCCACTGTAATTTGGAAATAAATTCTTTAAAAATCAAAAAATGTGATTTAGTTTTTTTTTCCCACATTCTGTCTCTCATGGTTGAGGTTTGCCCATGTTGACAATTACAGGCCTCTCTAATCTTTTCAAGTAGGATAACTTGCACAATTGGTGATTGACTTAATACTTATTTGCCCCATTGTATATGCTAGCATATGCTGGCGCGTCTTTCTTATGACTTATTTTTCTACATCTGCGCATGTGGGTCACTTTACTCTGCACGATTTTGTGACATGTCTATTATTGGTGCTCTACGCATGTGCGATACTTTTCGGGCCACGATTGAAAATGGTCTGAATAGGCATGCAAAAAGACCAGATATGACCAAAAAACAGATTTGTGCATTGGGACCTGTGGTGTACGCCTATCCTTTTTGGCTTGCTATTGAAAACAGTAGTCAAAAGGATCGCACAAAAAGAATAGGTATGACAGAAATTAGGATTTGTGCATTAAGACCTGTAGTTGGAACGTAGCTTTACTTGAATCAACACACCTTAAGGAAAAGTCTTGGTCACCATAGTCCTCATGACTTAACGACGTTACTAATTTTACCATTTGCAACGTTGTTTTCCGAAATGCGATTTTAATAAGCCCAGATCGGCGATTCTGAGATCCGCCAGTTCACTTTGGTACATGTCCCCTTCACTTGCTTCCTCCCTTTCTGCCGCGACTGATCTTTCACCTTCCCCCTCATTTGCTGCCTCAGCTCGTTGGGATAGCGAAGCGCTCACTTGTGTTGATGGACGACATGGGCCCGCTGGCTGTTTTTCTTCATGATGTGTGAGAGCCTTTTCATTTATAGTCACGCAGCCCACAGCCGCACCTTTTGACAGGTCATTTCTTCTCGTTCTGCTTTTCATGTTGCTCCACTTCATCTTTTTCTATGCGCCTCCAAAATGAAGCCTAATAAAATAATTGAATTCGCTGATGAATTTGGGGGAAGGAATCTGTGTTTGCAAGGATTCTTTGCTTTACTCTCATATTTATTGTCATTGACTCATTAACTCGTTGGAAACCACTTAAGAAGACAGTCTTCTCATCCATGTAAACTGGGAGGGTTGGCAGTGATTCTACGCTAATCAGATCTGTATGTCATTTATGAACAATATAGGACATAGGTTGCAGCACACCCATGTCCCAAATTAGAACAAGCATTATAGAAGATGGATGCAGCTGTGGAACATTAGCATGATGCATTAAGCAAATATGTGTAAAAATAAGCAGGCTGATAACGGCCGAATATGGAAAATTGTGAGGCAAATACGGAATGTTGTATTGCATTATCATTATTATTGTTATTGTTACTACAGTGTTTGTGTTATAGTAACAGTTTCGTCATCACCCCCATTTTTCATCGTATAGCAGTATCAAGAGGATAGTTATTTACTGCTACTGATGGCTACAGAAGTCAAATGTCAATTTTCACTAGGATTTCATGAGTTTATTAGCAGTGATCCTGCATGAGATGAAGTATTCTGCATTATTTCATTAATTGTCTGTATACCAGGAGGTTAACTTGTTGAATGGACAACCAAACCTAATAAATACTGACTGTCCAATGGTTTTGGAAACATATAGGTATAGTCCCCGGGATTATGAACAAGTTCAGTTCTTCCAGTGGTGACTTTAACCGAATTTCCGCGCAAGTCGGAATTTACCCTTTAATGATGGAGGATACAATGCTCTCTGGTGGCAGCAATGGGTCTGGCCGGACTGTCACCTTATGACTGAGGCGCAGACTCTCGTCTGACCTGAATATAGGATAACTGCACTCTGGCATAGACTTCACAATGATTGACGGGTCAGATTCCACCTTCACTGCGCAACGCCTTTAAGTTCGGGGCCTTCCTACAGTCCGTTTCAGTTATTTGCAGTCGGTCACAAGGTCAACACGTGCAATGATCCAACGCCTGATTTAGGATTGAAAAAGTACGAAAGCTGTACCGCATACAAACAGGGAGGATTGTCTCAGGAGTGATTTGTTCGAAGATTCAAGGTAATTATTATTTTTTTGTACCATGCATGCATTTTGAAACGTGAAAAAAATCAATGGGAGAAAGTAACCGCTACAGACTAGCATCATTCTTCGACATATTTACGTAAAGTAAATGCAAACTGCCCGATTTTGTTGCTTTTAACCAAGAATCGAGACTCTTTCACATCAATACAGGGGTCACGTTAACCGAATATTTTCCGTCGTTGACCGGTTTTTTAAAACGGTGACGAAAAAAACTGAAGTCTGTCCGTCATTTTGACAGGTTGCAATTCACACCCCAGACCACAGGGTGGCGAGTGAGCATATTAATTAGCTATTGTCTCTCTTAATGCATGACGTCGTTGGCTATTCTGTCAGAATATTGTAGCATCACCGGGGTCTGGCGGCGGCACCGTGATTGACACATCAACGCGAGGTTCTTATTGGTGCACCCGGTGTGCCAGCGTGTCATCCAATTGGTGGACTAGATTGCCGCCTGTGTATAGACCCCAATCACATGACGTCACAACTCCGCCCCCCTGACTGGAGCCGCCATATTGTGTGTCAGCTTGTTGTGTTTACACATTACCGCTACGTACATGCCTCCTATTACGGCGTGTTTTTCTGCTCGTTAACATTAATAACCAAAATGGTGAAGGCGTGTGTGGCGGTTGGTTGCAGTAACAGAGAAGATAGACGGAGAGACTTAAGTTCTACCGTATTCTGAGAGATCCGAAGAGGAGAGCGAGATGGACTGCTGTAATTCGACAAGAAATCTGGGCACCAAACGATCACCACAGACTATGTAGTAGTCATTTTATATCTGGTAAGATGCATTTAATATATATTTAGAAGATTTGGGGCTGACAACCACAATTAAGATCATTGTGTGACGTTGGTGATTGGGGTCTATATAGTTGCCTCTTTTTCTTTGGGGACGGAGTTGTTGTTTTGTTGGTGTTGTTGGCGGTAAGCGCAGAGTAAAAAGAGGGAGAAAAATACCACGACTTCCATGTCTAATTTTTCGCCGCAAAGCAAGCGTTACAATATTCATTAAAAATGAATGAAAACTTGGCGGCACGGTGGCTGAGTGGTTAGCACGTCTGCCTCACAGTTCTGAGATCAAGGGTTCAATCCCGGGCTTCGGCCTTCCTGTGTGGAGTTTGCATGTTCTCCCCGTGCCTGCGTGGGTTTCCTCCAGGAACTCCGGTTTCCTCCCTCATCCCAAAAGCATGCATGGTAGGCTGATTGAACACTCTTAATTGTCCATAGGTGTGAGTGTGTGCGTGAATGGTTGTGTGTCTCCTTGTGCCCTGCGATTGGCTGGCAACCAATTCAGGGTGTCCCCTGCCTACTGCCCGAAGTTAGCTGGGATAGGCTCCAGCACCTCCGCGACCCTCGTGAGGAATAAGCGGCATGGAAAATGAATGAATGAATGAATGAAAACTAAATACTATTGAATATGTCATCATTATCATTTTAAAAATTTAAGTGACGGGTAAAAATAGATTATGACCGGATTTTTATGACCCTGTCAGTCAAAATGACAGACAACGAAAATGTCTAGCGCAACCTCTGCATCCATATCTATAAAGAATTCAGTGATTTAAGCATTTATTCACAAGAATTTTCAACGGAAAATGCTCCTTGTTTACATATAGCAGCTGCTAATTTCCTTACAGACTAATCTCAAAGTTCGCAATATTTATGTGAAATAAATGCTAGCTGCAGTTTTTTTTTTGCTTTCAACCAAGAACCGAGACTGTTTTACGTCCATATCTATAAAGAATTCGAGGATTTGTGCATTTATTCACAAGAATTGTTACAGGAAAAAGCTCTTTGTTTACATATGGCGGGTGCTAATTTGCTTACAGATTAGCTTCATAGTAAATAAATGCTACCTTCACGGTTTTTTTTTTTTTTTTTTTGCTTTTAACAAGAATCGAGACTTCTTTACGTCTATATCTATAAAAAAATTCAGAGATTCAAGCATTTATTCACAAGGATTTTCAACGGAAAAAGGCCATTTGGCAGCCCCCTTATCACAACAAAGAGCTAAGAGACTAACATCATTCTTCGACATGCAGGCCCCCTTTTCATCGGCCCCACACTGTGTGTCCTATCAATACATCATGAAGTCTATGGCTCTGGTTTGGCCCACACAAGGCTGTAAGTTGCTTCAGCTAATATATGTTTGTGTATTTATTTGTAATTAAATTTACAGCTACAGTTTGTGGAGTTAAGTATGAGTGATTTGCTATGAGAATTGTAAATTTGTTAGCATTTGTAGCATTTAAGCTAGTTGACTTTTGTTAAATTTACATCTTGATCAGACTAGATGGACGTTTGAACACTAATTGTTTTATGTCGTGTTTTAATGTTAAAATGTGTCGTTTTAAACATAAGTTTACTTATGTGTTACAGCTTTACAAATTTTCAAAAGTGGAGGATGTAAAAAGCTTGCCTTGTTTGATGTCTGTAAAGCTTAATTAATATTAATAAAGAAAAAAAAAATAAGATACCGCCAAGTACAATAAGCTATTGTTTATGCGACTAAAACAATAAATAAATAAATAAAAACCTCGAGACAACGTGGCGGACGAGACTCCGGCGTCGTAAAGTCGAAATTGCATAAGTCGTAACCCGGGGACTACCTGTATAGCATGCAATAAAATGTTCACTTTTATTACAAATATTTTTGATGATTAAAGCAATAAAACTGTTCCCGGTTGGTTCATTGAAATGTCACACTCACATTTTCATCTATAATTATATTTGAAACAAACAATTACTGAACAACTTTTATGCGAACCAACAAACATTTTTATGTCAGATTGGAGTGGTCTTTTGCCAACAGCATGAAAAATATATGTTTTTTGTCTTATACCATCCACCAGGGATCAGGACGTTGCAGTGCTAACACACAAAAATTTGCATCATTTCCTAGGGTTTGCACAACTTCATATATTTTCAAGTTGCCAATAATATGATGAAAATAAAACTGAGGTCAACTAGTAATGTAACAACTGAATAGCCTTAGGCAAAACATAAAACAACAAGGCTGGTCGCGTTAACTACTGGTAGTGAATTGACAAATAAATTAACATTGTTAATTATTTTAATTGCACATTACCATCAGAGCCAACAAAGTTAAAGGTCTTAAATGGATGTTGGCTCACTCAGAGCCAAATGCTAATACAGTATTGCATCCGAACTACAATACAGTGGTATTGTACCAGAACTCACATTGTATAATTTTTCAAAAATTTATTTGTAATTTACTGGGGTAAGTATTTGTACCCCTGGTCAGTGCTAATATTTAGTGCAAAAGCCTTTGTTTGCAATTACAGAGGTCAGACGCTTTCTGTAGTTCTTCACCAGATTTTCATATATGGGAACAGGGATTTTGGCCGATTCCGCCACACAAATCTTTTCTAGATCTGTCAGGTTTCTGGGCTGTCATTGAGAAACACCAAGTTTCAGCTCCATCCGAAGTTTTTCTATTGGATTGAGGTCTGGAGGCTGGCTAGGCCAATCCAGAACCTTGTTATGATTTTTACGCAGCCACTCATTGTTCAGCTTGGCTGTGTGCTTCGGATCATTGTCATGTTGGAAGATCCAGCCGCGACTCATCTTCAAGTCTCGGACTGAGGGATGGAGGTTGTGGCTCAAAATCTGCTGATACATTTTACCATTCGTCCTCTGCTATATACAGTACAGTCGTCCTGTCCACTTTGCCAAAAAGCAGCCCGAAAGCATGAGGTTTCCACCTCCATACTTCACAGTGGGGATAGTGTTGTTGGGATTGTACTCATCCTTTTTTTCCTCCACACACAACGAGTGAAGTTTGCACCAAAAAGTTCTACTTTGATCTCATCTGACCACATGACTTTTTCCCACGACCCCTCTGCATCATTCAGATGGTCCCTGGCAAACTTCGGACAGTCCTTTACATATAGTGGCTTCAACAGGTGAACCTTCTAAGCAATGCATGATTTTAAAACATTGCAGCATAGTCTTCTACAGACAGTAGCCTTTGAAACTTGTCATGTCATGTCATTTCCTGTTTTATTTTGAAGGCTTCACCCTCCTCGTGTCTGCGTACTTGCCCTTCCTCTGGTCACCTAATCACCTATTGTTTCCACCTGTTCCCCATTACCCCGTGTATATATTGCCTTAGTTTCCATTTGACGTGTGCAGAAGTGTCTTTCATCTAAGGTCAGTCACGTCAGCCTCTCGCCATAGCTACTGTATCATAGTTATTCTGTACATTATCCTCCATTTGGAGTGCTTTGTTTTTGTAATTTTTGATCCTAGCCAGCTTGACTTTTTCCTCCATCAGGAGCGCTTTATGTTTTTGCCTCATCTCCCTTTTGGAATGCTTTTTGTTTGAAACCTTATTTTGATTCTAGTCATTCTGACTCATTCCTCCGTTGGAGCGCTTTCTGTTTGTACTTTTTCTCATCCCCGCATGTCAGCGGAAGAACCTCTGTTTTCAAAATAAAAGTTTTTTTATCCAAAACTCAGCAACTGAGTCCACCTCGTTGTCTCGGTCTGACAAAACTGTGCATCCAGCTCTCTTCAGGTCATTGACCAGCTCCTTCCGTGTAGTGATAAGATAATTATTAAATGGTTATTAAATATTTGCTTTTACCAATGAAGGCTCATAATAAAGTATTGATTGCTGGGTAACACTTTACAATAAGGGTCCCTTAATTAACATTAGTTAACGCATTTTTTGACAATAACTCATGTTTAAGTAACATTACGATAATTAATATAATTGCTTATCTAACATTTATTAATATATTAATTAAAATGAGTTAAAGCATTAGTTAATGCCGTAGTTAATGCACAAACAGACAGTAACTAATGGTTTGGTAAAATTGAAAATATACAGTATATAGGCCTATATAGGGTTAGGGTTTGTTGACTTAAGCACTTATAATTTCTTAGTTAAGGGACACATGTGCTACACTGTAAAATAAGGGTCCAAAAGACATTCAGTAATGGTTAATTAAGGTTAAGTAATACTTATGAGGTACGTTCACATGAAATAATACCATACTTAAGGTTAGTTTAGCAGCACTCAAGGACTCACAGAGCCATGTTTCTCATTTTAAAATAACAATCACTTACTAGTACCAGTATACATTGATAACTATTTATTAATGCACTAATGTATGTGAATTAATGTTAATGTATTATATACCTGTATATTATAACCTAACCTTAAGTATGGTATTATTTCATGCGAACGTACCTATTAAGTATTACTTTACCTTAATTTAGCATTACTGAATGGTTTTTTGGACCCTTTTTGTAAAGTGTAGCACACGTATCCCTTAACTAAGAAATTATAAATGCTTAAGTCCAACCCCCCCCCCCCCCCCCTTAACCTTTATTAACCATTACTGAATGCTTTTAGGACCCTTATTGTAAAGTGTAGCACATGTGTCCCTTAACTAAGAAATTATAAATGCTTAAGTTAACAAACCCTAACCCTAAAACCTAACTGTAACCCTATATAGGCCAATATATATTTATAATTTTACCAAACTATTAGTTACTGTCTGGTTATGCATCAACTAATGCATTAAGTAATGTTAATTAATATATTACAAAATGTTAAATAAGGGATTATATGAATTATTGTAATGTTACTTAAACATTAATTATTTTCTTAAAATGCATTAACTAATTTGTTTAATTAATATATTAATAAATGTTAGATAAGGGATTAAATGAATTATTGTCATGTTACTTAAACATGAGTTATTGTCTAAAAATGCATTAACTAATGTTAATTAAGGGACCCTTATTGTAAAGCGTTACCGACTGCTGTAATAGGATGTTCCATGATTGATTGCAGTAAGAGACATTTTTGTGATTGATAACTATAGACATGTTTAGCTCTTGATAAAACTGCCTTGTCATTCTGACCGGTTTAAACCGGCCCAGGTTTCACAAATCAACTTTAAGGACAAGCCACAGACATTGAGAAACTAAACTGTCTGGGACATTTAAGAAATCATATTGTTGCATTTTATTACTTGCCAAATGCTATTGCTTCATGAAATTTATTTGATGAGGTAATTATTAGGATGCTTACTATATAATTGCTCTAATCAATAGCTGCTTGCAATGAAGAAATGTTTTTGCTCATTGTTGCTCACAAAGAAGGAATGTTTTGTCTTGAAGAAACCTTGAAGAGGCCTCTTTCCTGTTGAAGGACAGGCAAAAGAGGCAGTTTTGTTTTGCTGAAATGTGCTGACACACATGTATATAATTCCACCTACATACACACACATAGCCAAACAAATACAAGGGGTGTCGCCAGCTTGCTTCCACTTTCCCTTTTAGGGCAAGACACCAGACTGTTGCTGGGGTCATCCCAAATAAAAAGAGAGGCGAAGGAGGGGCTCGGCTGAACGATTGCGGAAGCCGTATTTTATAGTCCAGAATTGCATTGTATAGTTTCCCTTCCTTCTCCTTGCAAGCTTTTCAACTAAATTGAGGGCCTTCTCTCCTTATTTTGGGTAATGCTATAGATGTCTATCTATGGATTCGGATTTGAACTTGACCGTGTAGTTCTAGGCTGAACCCTCACTTTTCTCATCATGAGTGATGCCCTATGAGGAGAGATTTTACATTGAGCCCCAGTCCGAGGTAGATTATCAGTCATGTTTAGCCTTTTCTATTTGCAAAGAATTTCTGCAACTGTTGATTTATTCTCATCAAGCAGCTTCCCAATTGTCCCATAGCCTTTTCCAGCTTTGTGGAGCTCAACATATGTTTTCTCTGGTGTCTCTCGAAAGCCTTCTTGTCTTGCCCATGGTAGCAGTTGGATGGGGTGCACAGGTGACAATAATGGGCTCAAACGGGTGGTGGGTGGGTGGTTACTCATGGGGTAAAGGTGGACTTGTTTTTAAGGTAGACTGACAACTCTTTGGGTGTCATAATTATTGCTGATTCTCAGGGGTACAAATACTCATGAACCCCTATAAATTACAAATAAATTATTTCGGAAAAAAAATGTGATTTCTGATTTTTTTTTAATGTATATATTTTGTCTCAATGAGGGGAAATGCATCTATGATTGAAATTTCAGACCTCTACCTATATCTCTATTTTCTAAGTAGTTGAAAAGGGTGCAAATACTTCTGCTCCTCATATACGACTTTTGAATTTATTGTTGGTTTTCTTGTACGACAATGCTGTTAATCACAATTAACATTTTTAACTGTTTTCCAGATCTAGTTAGAAAATTGGAGTACTTTGTTGTGATTATCCTGATTTCACAAGGACATTTGACAAAGTCCAAAGACACAACACCCGAGCTGACTTCCGTTAGGGTTCCCATGATCCTCTTTTCTTGGCGCCTCGGTGTACTTCTTGGGCCAACTAATGAGCTTGCAACCGCAGCCAAGCACTCAATGCGCCGCCCGCAGCAGAGGCCAGAGCGGGCACGCACACTACGACAAAGCCCGGCTGCGGTGGGCTTTAGGTGGGCTTTGTGTTATCCCCTTGAGAATGCATTTGTGTACATTTGGCACAGGGACAATGTTATAGTAAGCCTGGGTCTGTTGGGAATGAAGCAGATGTATATTTAACTACAACATTTACGGAATGGAAGTATTGATTTTATTTCTGGCTCATTTTTTGGACTTAGGTCTTGGTGACCTTTAAAAGTGTGCACGTTGAGAAGAATCCATCTGCTTCTCTAACTGACAAACCCCAAGGCTTGCATGTCTCTTTATGTGCAAACACCGCCGATTTAAAACCACATAAACAAAAAGAATTTGCAATATTAGATACAGGAAAAAAACACATTTTAATGAGTGAGTAAGCCCTTAAAGCAAAGAACTACAACTCGAGAAAATCAATCATTTAGAGAGCTTGTTTAACTTTAAATTCTCCAACTTCTCCGAATCGCAGCCTCTCATTAGTAAGTATTCTAAAATTGATGTGGTGCACCATTAAAGCAGACTGATTGACTTTGTAGTTAGTCAAAGTAGGACAGTTGCAAACATCTTTTAGTTAAAAAAAAAAAAAAAATGTTTTCACATTCCATGACATGTAAACCAAAAATACAACTGAATCGTAATCAAGTGGTGTATGCACAGTGGCGGTTTTAGAGGTAGGCCCATAGGGGCTATTGCCCCATCTCTAATTTGATTGGCCCCTGAAGTGCCCATCGGTGAATTCTTCTTTTATAAAGTGAGCGAGAATGAGTAAATGTTGTTTCTAGAGTAGGCGTGAACGATATATCGTTTGTACATTGTTATCGCAAGGACACGCAAAATTGAATTATTAAAAAAAAAATTTTTTTTTTTTTTTTTTTTTTGGACACACAAACTTGCTTGTCTGCGTCATGCACATCCCTTATGCTAAGCGGTGCGACAAAACTTTTTCTTGGTCACAAGCAAGACTTTTTCTTGGTCACTAGCAAGAAAAAGTTAACGATGATTGACAGGTTTGTAGCATTGATTTTACCAGAGAAGACTCGGTAGCTCTACGATCAAAGGCACAAATGTGTTAATCATCATTAAGCTTTTTACAAACTAGTAGTAGTCAGTCCGAAGTGTGCTGTGCTGTGGCAAAGTTAGTGAATTTGATGAAAAATATGGGTGCGCCTAGTAAGCGGTAGTTCTGAGGTAGACATTTGTGACTTTTTTACAGACACGATTTTTTTCATTTTTCTTTAAACGAAATATTAAACATCAATTAATGATTCTAAGCTAATAATGACAGACATTTTGAATAATAAATATAACTAATTACTAGAGATCCCGATCGATCGGGTCCGATCACGTCATTTTCAAAGTATCAGAATCGGCAAAAAAATATCGGCCATGCCTTTTTTAAATATATATACAGTATATATTTTAAGTAAATCGTTTTCTAATTGTATTTAACGTTACAGACATAATATGATACTCATCCAGAGTCTTTAGTTTGGGCTTAAGGTAGGGTTATCAAAAATATCCCCATAATGGCGGCAATTAATTTATTAAAAAATGTGCCACGTTAAAATATTTAATGCAATTAATGTATGCGCTGCACGATCTTCTCACTCATTGTCGCACTCAATCTGTAATGGCGCCGTTTTACCTCTATAGAGAGATAAATGGCAGCGCTAACTGAGTAGAGTGAATTTTGGCAGCCTTTGGAGCCTTTTTCTAATCGGCTAAAACCATGCAAACCCCCTCTCTATGATTAGAAATATCATGGGAAGCAATGTGGGGAAGCAAGGTGGCAATTGATCTTTGTCTTGACACCTAAGTTATTTCCCAACGAAGAGAAGATATAGCAAATGGTAGCACGACGCACAGTCATGCTTCCACTTCCCATGGTTCCACTTCCCATCATGCATTTGGGATGGCCACAGTATCATTTACTGAAAGCTCAACAAATACACTGTATGGCAATATTTAGTCACAATATACAAAGTCACAAGTCTTTCTATCCATGGATCCCTCTCACAGAAAGAATGTTAATAATGTAAATTAAGCCTGAACGATATATCGTTTAAACATCGCCATCGCGATGTGCGTGTGCGCGATAGTCCCATCGTAAGCACGTGCGATAGTTTTTCTTTTTTTTTTATCCACATACGCCTCACTTTCTGGTCTGCGCACAGCCTCCTACCCTCCCTCTCCCAGCCTTTTGATCCTCTCAGCCACTGCTGCACAACGATGGCTTTGATCTGGGCAAAGAAGCAGACTTGACACGGGCATCTGTCAATCATCGTTTAACTTGTTAAACAGTTGCAAGGAAGCCGCGCTGGAATGAATGTGTGTACTGTGGGGACGTTGGAGACATTTAAATGCCAGAAGTGATCATGAGGAGTTTGAAATTTCTACATGTCACTTCAACGGTCACAGCTAAAGTAGATAAACAGAAGCATTTAATTAAGCCAAACATTTATCTGCTACAGTACTTTATTCTTGTTCAAAAATGATTTGGTTGGACAGTTATGTTTAAAACTTATCATAATTATGACATTTGAAGTGCTTAAAAACCATTTATTTATATACATTTTTTAAATCACTTTGGGGGGGAAAGTGAGGAAAAAAAACATGTCTTATATGTATCTCTTTCCAATGCTAAATCTGAATAAATACATTGGGCACAAAAAACACACACAAAAAAAAAAAAAAAATGAGGGGGTGCGCTACTTCGCGGTTTTTCACTTATCGCGGCGGGTTCTGGTCCCCATTAACCGCGAAAAACAAGGGATGACTGTACACTGTGGTGATGGTGAATCATCTAAAGTCTTTCCAAACAGCTATTTAAGTCATCTTGTGAAAATTTATTGAAAAAATTATATATACATTTTTTTAATATCGCAATATAATATCGCAATATATCGCAAACCCCAAAAAAATCGCAGCAATAGTTTTTTCCAATATCGTTCAGGCCTAATGTAAATGCCATCTTGAGGATTTATTGTCATAATAAACAAATACAGTACTTATGTACTGTATGATGAATGTATATATTCGTCCGAGTTTTATTCATTTTTTTTCTTAATGCATTGCCAAAATGTATATGATCGGGAAAAATTATCGGGAATGATTGGAATTGAATCGGGAGCAAAAAAAAAAAAAGCAATCGGATTGGGAAATATCGGGATCGTCAGATATTCAAACTAAAACGATCGGATCGGGAGCAAAAAAACATGATCTGAACAACCCTACTAATTACCTTCGTTTTATGGCTGGGTTGAAACAAAACTGGTTGCGCGACGTCTGTAAACGGGGGTTTCCAGGGTAAAACGGACAAATTAAAAATAGTTTGGGGGTTTAATGCACCATGAATCTGCTATGGCAGCATGTAGACATATAGTTCTGTCAAACACAACAGTTGTTTGGCTTAGAATATAGCAGTTTTTTTTAAAGAGGTGTGCAAGATCAGAAACTGCTTTTTCAGTCTTGTCTGTGTTTTCCGCCATATATATTATTTGTATAATTACGACTTTTTCATCATCCTGTATATCAGGGGTGCCCAATCCCGGTCCTCGAGAGCCCCTATCCAGCTTGTTTTCCATGTCTTCCTCCTCTAACACACCTGAATCAACTAATCAGGATCGTTATCAGGATGCTGCAGAGCTTGCTGATGAGCTGATCAGTTGATTAATCAAAAAAATAAATAAATAAATAAATAAAGCAGCTTAAGGGCAACCTAGTGTTGTATGGGGATTTTTCCATCATTCCTTTTGAATCATAAGATATTTTAAATAAATAATGGACATAAATTTGTTTGGGTACTTTATTAATCAGTAATGTACGATGCATCGATAATCGTGATAATTGTGATAACCGTGATAATCGTCAATACGGTGATCATCGTTCAAAAATGGAATCGTAGCACCCTGAATCATAATCGAATCGAAGGGTGCCGAAGATGGCACACTCTTAAAAAAAAACATTAAAAGACGTAAAAACACATCTCGGGCACGTTAATCAGAAATAGATTATTCCCCTAAAACTCATAATTTCGTATGCTAAGCCTTTTACTCCTGTGTAGTAGTTCTTCGGCTGCAGACGACAAACGTTACGGGGGGAAAAGGCGTCATATTGATCTGCTAGACAGGAATCAGAGGGAAATTGGCCAAGTTGTCCGTGTGTCACCCAGCAGTGGCTTTGATTAATCTACCTGTTGTCCTAATCCAATCTCAAAACCACTCCATCTCTCAACGCCTCCTCCGTCTCAACAAATAGATGGTCTGCTCGGCCGAGACAACAAATCAACGCTTTGGTCAACTATTGATGACTCCCTGAAGGAGTGGGTGGGGGTTGATGCTGAGCAATGTTGCAGCTCAGCATGGGCAGCAGGGAAAAAAACACTCACTTGACTGGTCAAGGAAGCGTGTATGACGACCAGTGTGGAAAATGTGATCACGGTTTCAATTTGAAGCTGTCAGGAGTAAACAACAAAGACGATGTGGCCATGAAACATTGAGGGCAGGATTAGCCAGCTCTGCTGATGCTGCTCCGCTGCTCTTTTCCACCTTTCTACACCACGACACAAAGACGGAGTGACTTTAAACTGCTTTATGTCAGCAGCAGGATGGCTAAGCCTCCAAATACATACATAAACTCTCTGGACACTTGATTAGGTACGCCTGTACAACCCTAAGACATCCAATTTAAAAAAAAATAAAAAAATACACAATCCTCAGCAGGTTACAGGTGGACGTGGGATTTACTAGAACAGGCCACAACATGGGATGTGACTGAGAATGTTCGATAACACTTTATAATAACTATCCGTTTTACTAGTTAATAGTTCATTAGTAAACTATTGATAAATGATTTATTGTTGATTTGTGAAGTATTTGTTAAGAGTTCGTTAAGCATTTACTGGGTGTTCCAGCATGGTTGACCCCATTCTAAATGTCCATGCTAGTTGAGTGATCTTGATAAAACTATATACACTTTATGTTGAAGGTCATAAGTTTTATTGGTTAAATATACAAAGAAAAGTACAAATATTTGTTGGTTCTATGGCAGATTTTCATAAATGTGCAACATGAGCGCTGCCTGCAAAATGCCTTATCAAAATGCCTTTTATTTTGAAGTGAACGGCATTTCTTAACCTGAAAAGATAGAAATGCCAAACGTTACACACAAAAACTTGAAACGATTCTACACAAATTGTGTTTCAGGTTAAGAACACCCTGTAAATGCTTAACAAACTGTTAACAAATACGTCACAAATCAACAATAAATCATTTAAAAACAGTTTACTAATGATCTATTAACTAGTAAAACGGATAGTTATTATAAAGTGTTACCGAATGTTCTTGACATTGATGTGCGAAAATGGCCAGCCCACACTAAGCAAACCTTTCGTGAGTACTGAAATATCAGCAACTACTCATTGACTTCATAATATATTGACGGCACACGGGGCCAATTAATAGGGGGCCTATCTCCATCAAAGCTGACCGAGTGGAAACACAGACAAAGAGCTTTTTACGTTGAAAATTCGTGTAAATAAATGCGTAAATCCCTGAATTCTTTATAGATATGGACGTAAAAGTCTCGATTCTTGATTAAAAGAGCAAAAAAACGGGCAGTTAGCATATATTTTACGTAAATATGTCGAATGTGCTGCTAGTCTTTAAGCCACTGTGGCGTTGCCTTATCACCACAAACAGCTTTTGACGTTAAAAATTCTTGTGAACAAATGCGTAAATCCCTGAATTCTTCATAGATATGGACGTAAAAAAGTCTCGATTCTTGGTTAAAAGAGCAAAGAATTGGGCAGTTAGCATTTATTTTATGTAAATACAGTGGGGCAAATAAGTATTTAGTCAACCACCAATTGTGCAAGTTCTCCTACTTGAAAAGATTAGGGAGGCCTGTGATTGTCAGCATGGGTAAACGTCAACCATGAGAGACAGACTGTGGAGGAAAAAAAAACAGAAAATCACATTTTGATTTTTTAATAATTTATTTCCAAATTAGAGTGGAAAATAAGTATTTGGTCACCTACAAACAAGCAAGATTTCTGGCTGTCAAAGAGGTCTAACTTCTTCTAACAAGGTCTATAGAGGCTCCACTTGTGTTAATGGCACCTGTTTTAACTCATTATCGGTATAAAAGACACCTGTCCACAACCCTGAGTCAGTCACACTCCAAACTCCACTATGGCCAAGACCAAAGAGCTGTCGAAGGACACCAGAGACCAAATTGTAGACTTGCAACAGGTTGGGAAGACTGAATCTGCAAAAGGTAAAACGATTGGTGTAAAGAAATCAACTGTGGGAGCCATTATTAGAAAATGGAAGACATGCAAGACCACTGATAATCTCCCTCGATCTGGGGCTCCATGCAAGATCCCAACCCGTGGCGTCAAAATGATAACAAGAACGGTGAGCAAAAATCCCAGAACCACACGGGGGGACCTAGTGAATGACCTACAGAGAGCTGCGACCACAGTAACAAAGGCTACTATCAGTAACACAATGCGCCGCCAGGGACTCAAATCCTGCACTGCCAGACGTGTCCCCATGCTGAAGAAAGTACACGTCCACGCCCGTCTGTGGTTCACTAGAGAGCATTTGGATGATCCAGAAGAGGACTGGGAGAATGTGTTATGGTCAGATGAAACCAAAATGGAACTTTTTGGTAGAAACACAGGTTCTCGTGTTTGGAGGAGAAAGAATACTGAATTGCAGCCGAAGAACACAATACCTACTGTGAAGCATGGGGGTGGAAACATCATGCTTTGGGGCTGTTTTTCTGCAAAGGGACCAGGACAACTGATCTGTGTAAAGGAAAGAATGAATGGGGCCATGTACCGTGAGATTTTGAGTGAAAATTTTCTTCCATCAGCAAGGGCATTGAAGATGAGACGAGGCTGGGTCTTTTAGCATGACAATGATCCCAAACACACAGCCAGGGCAACAAAGGAGTGGCTTCGTGAGAATCATTTCAAGGTCCTGGAGTGGCCTAGCCAGTCTCCAGATGACAACCCCATAAAAAATCTGTGGAGTGAGTTGAAAGTCCGTCTTGCCCAACGACAGCCCCAAAACATCACTGCTCTAGAGGAGATCTGCATGGAGGAATGGGCCAAAATACCAGCAACAGTGTGTGAAAAGCTTGTGAAGAGTTACAGAAAACGTTTGGCGTCCGTTATTGCCAACAAAGGGTAAATAACAAAGTATTGAGATGAACTTTTGGTATTGACCAAATACTTATTTTCCACCATGATTTGCAAATAGATTCTTTAAAAATCAAACAATGTGATTTTATGGGGGTTTTTTTTCCACATTCTGTGTTGACAATTCATGTTGACAATTACAGGCCTTTCTAATATTTTCAAGTGGGAGAACTTGCACAATTAGTGGTTGACTAAATACTTATTTGCCCCACTGTATGTCGAATGTGCTGCTAGTCTTTAAGCCATTGTGGCGCCGTCTTATCACTACAAAGAACTTTTTACATTGAAAATTATTTTGAATACATGCATAAATCCCTGAATTCCTAATAGATATGGACGTAAAAAAGTCTTGATTCTTGGTTAAAAGAGCAAAGAAACGGGCAGTTAGCATTTATTTTACGAAAATATGTCCCATGTGCTGCTAGTCTTTAAGCCTTTATGGAGCAGCCTTATCACCACAAACAGCTTTTTACGTTGAAATTTCTTGTGAATAAATGCGTAAATCCCTGAATTCCTAATAGATATGGACGTAAAAAAGTCTTGATTCTTGGTTAAAAGAGCAAAGAAACGGCCAGTTAGCATTTATTTTACGTAAATATGTCCCATGTGCTGCTAGTCTTAAAGCCACTGTGGAGCTGCCTTATCACCGCAAAGACCTTCTTACGTTGAAAATTCTTGTGAATAAATGCGTAAATCCCTGAATTCTTTATAGATATGGACGTAAAACAGTCTCGATTCTTGGTTAAAAGAGCAAAAAAACGGCCAGTTAGCATTTATTTTACCTAAATATTGTCGAATGTGCTGCTAGTCTTTAAGCCACTGTGGAGCTGCCTTATCACCACAAACAGCTTTATACGTTAAAAATTCTTGTGAATAAATGCGTGAATCCCTGAATTCTTTATAGATATGGACGTAAAACAGTCTCGATTCCTGATTAAAAGAGAAAAAAACGGGCCATTAGCATTTATTTTACGTAAATATGTCGAATGTGCTGTAAGTCTTTAAGCCTTTGTGGAGCAGCCTTATCACCACAAACAGCTTTTTACGTTAAAAATTCTTGTGAATAAATGCGTAAGTCCATGAATTCTTTATAGATATGGACGTAAAAAAGTCTCGATTCTTGGTTAAAAGACCAAAGAACCGGGCAGTTAGCATTTATTTTACGTAAATATGCTCTTTAAACAAAGAATCGAGACTGTTTTACGTCCATATCTATAAAGAATTCAGGGATTTAAGCATTTATTCACAAGAAGTTTAAGCTGAAAAAGCTCTTTGTAATCATAAGGCGGTGCTACAGTGGCTTAAAGACTAGCAGCACGTTCGACATATAAAGTAAAATAAATGCTAACTGCCCGGTTCTTTGCTCTTTAAACAAAGAATCGAGACTGTTTTGCGTCCATATCTACAGTCCATCTAAACAAATTAGCATATTGTAATAAAGTTCAATATTTTCTGTAATGTACTGATAAACATTAGACTTTCATATATTTTAGATTCATTACACACGACTGAAGAAGTTACAGCCTTTTATTGTTTTAATATTGATGATTTTGGCAAAAAAGTCAAGAAAAAACTAAAATTCCTATCTCAAAAAATCAGCATATTTCATCCGACCAATACAAAAAAGTAGTTTTTTTTTTTAATACAAAAAAAGTCAACCTTCAATTAATTACAGTATATCAGCTATGCACTCAATATTTGGTCGGGAATCCCTTTGCAGAAATGACTGCTTCATTGCGGCGTGGCATGGAGGCAATCAACCCGTGGCACTGCTGAGGTGTTATGGAGGCCCAGGATGCTTCGATAGCGGCCTTAAGCTAAGCTCATCCACAGTGGTGGGTCTTGTGTCTCTCAACTTCCTCTTTACAATATCCCACAGATTCTCTATGGGGTTCAGGAGTTGGCAGGCGAATTGAGCACAGTAATGCCATGGTCAGTAAACCATTTACCAGTGGTTTTGGCAATGTGAGCAGGTGCCAGGTCGTGCTGAAAAATGAAATCTTCATCTCCATAAAGCTTTTCAGCAGATGGAAGCATGGTGTGCTCCAAAATCCCCTGATAACTAGCTGCATTGACCCTACCCTTGATAAAATAAACACAGTAGACCAACACCAGCAGCTGACATGGCACCCCAGACCATCACTTACTGGGTACCTGAAACTGGACTTCAGGCATTTTGGCATTTCCTTCTCCTCAGTCTTCCTCCAAATTCTGGCACCTTGACTTCCGAATGACATGCAAAATTTGCTTTCATCTGAAAAAAGTACTTTGGACTACTGAGCAACAATCCAGTGCTGCTTCTCTGTAGCCCTGGTCAGGCGCTTCTGCTGCTGTTTCAGGTTCAAAAGTGGCTTGACCTGGGGAATGCGGCACCTGTAGCCCATTTCCAGCACACGCCTGTGCACAATGGCTCTGGATGTTTTTCCCTCCAGACTCAGTCCACTGTTTCTGCAGGCACCCCAAGGTCTGGAATCGGCCCTTCTCCACAATCTCTCTCAGGGTGCAGTCACCACTTCTGGTTGTGCAGCGTTTCCTGCCACACTTTTTCCTTCCCACAGACTTCCCACTGAGGTGGCTTGATACAGCACTCTGGGAACAGCCTATTCGCGCAGAAATTTCTTTCTGTGTCTTAGCCTCTTGCTTGAGGGTGTCAATGATGGCCTTCTGGACAGCAGTCAGTTCAGCAGTCTTGCCCATGATTGCGGTTTTGAGTAATGAACCAGGCTGGGAGTTTTTAAAAGCCTCAGGAATCTTTCGCAGGGGTTTTGAGTTAATTCGTTGATTCAGATGATTAGGTTAGTAGCTTCTTTAGAGTACCTTTTCATGATATGCTAATTTTTTTAGATAGGGATTTTTGGTTTTTCTTGACTTTTTGCCAAAATCATCAATATTAAAACAAAAACAGGCTTGCCTACTTCAGTTGTGTGTAATGAATTTAAAATATATGAAAGTCTCATGTTTATCAGTACATTACAGAAAATAATAAACTTTTTCACAATATGCTAATTTTTGAGAAGGACCAGTAAAAAGAATTCAGGGATTTAAGCATTTATTCAGAAGAATTTTCAACGGAAAAAGCTCTTTGTAATGATGATAAGGCGGCGCTACAGTGGCTCAAAGACTAGCAGCACATACTACATATTTACTAGGGTTGTTCCGATCATGTTTTTTTGCTCCCGATCCGATCCCGATTGTTTTAGTTTGAGTATCTGCCGATCCCGATATTTCCCGATCCGATTGCTTTTTTTTTTGCTCCCGATTCAATTCCAATCATTCCCGATAATTTTTCCAGATCATATACATTTTGGCAATGCATTAGGAAAAAAATGAATAAAACTCGGATGAATATATACATTCAACATACAGTACATAAGTACTGTATTTGTTTATTATGACAATAAATCCTCAAGATGGCATTTACATTATTAACATTCTTTCTGTGAGAAGGATCCACGTATAGAAAGACTTGTGACTTTGTATATTGTGACTAAATATTGCCATCTAGTGTATTTGTTGAGCTTTCAGTAAATGATACTGTAGCCCTGCCCAAATGCATGATGGGAAGTGGAACCATGACTTTGCGTAGTGCTACCAATTGATATCTTCTCTGCGTTGGGAAATAACATATGGCGTTAAGAAAAAAGATCAATTGCTACCTTGCTTCCCCACGTTGCTTCCCATGATATTTCTAATCGTAGGGAGAGGGATTGTAAGGCTTTGGCCAATTACATAAAGGCTGCTAAAATTCACTCTACTCATTTTCCGCTGCCTTTTATCTCTCTATATAGGTAAAACGGCGCCATTACAGATTGAGCGCGACAATGCGTGAGTGGGTCGTGCAGCGCATGCATTAATTGCGTTAAATATTTTAACGTGATAATTTTTTTTTTTAATTAATTACCGCCGTTATCGGGATAAATTTGATAACCCTATCTTCAGCTCAAACTAAAGACTCTGAATGAATGTAACATATTATGTCTGTAACGTTAAATACAATTAGAAAACGATTAAATTAAAATATATACTGTATATATATTAAAAAAAGGCATGGCCGATATTTTTTTGCCGATTCCGATACTTTGAAAATGACGTGATCTCTAATATTAACGTTAAATAAATGCTAACTGCAGGTTCTTTGCTCTTTTCACAAAGAATCGAGAATTTTTTTAACGTCCAATTCTGTAAAGAATTCAAGGATTTAGCATTTATTCACAAGAATTTTCAATGGAAAAAGATCTTTGTGATGATAAGGCGGCACTACAGTGGCTTAAAGACTGGCAGCACATTTGACATATTTACGTAAAATAAATGCTAACAGCCCCGGTTTTTTTGCTCTTTTACCAAGGAATCAAGACTTCTTTACGTCCAAAGACAAAGAATTGAGGGATTAACACATTTATTCACAAGAATTTTCAACGTAAAAGGCTCTTTGTCTGTGTTTCCACTCGGTCAGCTTTGACGGGGTTGGGCCCCCTATTAAACGGCCCCGCGCGCCATGTCCCATCAATATCATTATGAAGTCTATGGTAAAGGCCTTGACGAACCTGTGACTCGACTCAACTTGACAACCTTTTGACTTGACACAACTCGTCTTTAAACCTTGTGACTTGGTTCTAGTCGACATGACCCTGAAACTCGACATAACAGGTAAGACTCGGGACTTACTTGTGACACAGATCTTAGCGACTGGTGTGTGGAAAATTAAAGGTGAAAATTATAACTAGAAACCATCGAAAGATCCATGGTGGACAGACTATTTCCTAAAGCAAGTCTTCTAGTCAAAATACCAAATGCAATCAATGTACTAACAGAAAAAACAACTAAAAAATAGGCACCAAGTGTGATTAGTACATAGTAATTTGTTTGGAATGTTTTTTTAAGCATCACATATAGACCAAAGAAAGAAAACAACAATAAAAAAAACCCTTATTAATTGCTCCAAAGTCCAATATGCATTACCCTGAACCTTAAGGATGTAGTACATTTATGGTTGTGTTTTGCACAACAGCACTGAATCAATTTGACGACTGTATTGAATTTCGTCAGACTTCGCTAAAGGTAGCTACGTTGTTAAAGAAACTGGGAGCATTATTATCCCCGAGAATACAGAATGTTATTGGCTCTTATATTGGATCACAATAAATTGTGCACAAGGGAACTTCAGACACGTTCTCAATGTCTAAAAATAAAGATAGATGTAAATTATAATGAGAATTACTCCATTTTGGGAAGGCTGATGCATGAGTCGTTCCAATTCCAGCAGATCACAGTAATGTCACTTTGTACAACTTCTGAGCCGAGACCAAAATAACTGAAAGAAAAGAAAAACGTGGTGGCCTGTTGAAGGCGTCATAGGGAATTACGTGCACTCGGTCACGGACGTCGCTCGTGAGCAGCAAGTTAGGCTGGATTTACCCAGTGTGGTTCAAGTGACAGTTCCATTTTTTGGGGGGCTCTCAAATGGCACATTTGGTTGACAGAGTCAGGCTTTCCATTCATTAAATCTGAGCATTTTTCATCAGATTTCTTCCTATTTGTTCTCCGTGGTTGAAATTTGGTGCAGTATGAACAGATGAGGTCAAGCATGACGTACATTCGCACACACTAAATTGGACATTCATTTGCGCGCTTGCATGCAAACACACAGATGGAGGCTGCAAACTGCTCGGCTAGACTCCTGTTTGCCATTCAGGCCCATTCCAGATAAGCAGAGTGTAATAAAAGCTCGTCCAAAAGAAAACATGATCTGAAAAATAAATTACAGCATGCTTCCACCCATGTGTCATCCCAGCTTTTGTTTATATTGGAGACGACATATGCTTAGAACAAAAAAGCTTTTTTTTTTTTTTTCTCCTTCCTTTTTAAGCGTGAGCGTTGTGCTGCGGGCTAACATGCAGCGAGGAGATAAAAACATCTCCCCGCTCACTTCATTCGGGGCTTTGATAGCACTTCTGGGCTACTTTTTCATTGATAAGTGCTTGTGTGTTATCAGATGAGAGTGCATATAATAGCCTCCCACGTCGTATGCAAATGGAGGATGAGAGGAGCACTGCAGGCAGATTAGGAAGCACTTTTGGGTTTCCTTCAAACAAATCAACTAAATCCACACCACAGTAAAATAGAAAATATGTGAGCCATTCCACGGCAACTTGACACTTTAGTGAAAATCTGAAAAATGAGACTTACTAGCTTTTTTATGGCATTTGACATGCTTTTTGAAACGACAAAGATATTTTGTAAATCTGATTAGGATTGGTGCATTTTTTTGTCCTACCAATTCAAAATAATCATCTTTTTTTCCTCAAAATATGAAAAAAAATGTATAATAGCAGACATTATTGATGCAAAATTATCATGAATACTCTGCTGCCTGGGGTAATTGTATTTAGCAGCCGATAGCAGTGTTGTTTTCATCAACGATGACGATAACGAAAATATTTCGTCAATGGACAATTTTTTCATCATAATGTGACGATGACGACATAAAAAAGTGTCTTGAGAGACTAAAACATAAGATGGATGCCAGTTTTCGTCTAACTAAACAAGAACGCGATGAAAATTCGCTATAGTAACTCACGCACTTCTCACTCCAGCACTGTAAATATCTTTCACCCTGGCACTTACAGTACATTCTAATACATTTCTCCGGGGAGAGTTGGGACGAGGCCATATAGTCCCGGCCCGGCTCCCCCGTTTTTAATGCATCACACACCAAGGTTGTGGGATGGTTGGGACCTGTTGAGGGGGGGGTGCCTCACGGTTACCTCGTCACGGCAGGCCCCGCCATCCCTGCACCTTTTTTAACGCACCACACACCCAGACGGGCGGCTGGGTAGAAATTCCATGCTGCCACTGCTCCAAGCCAAGCTCTCCTACTTTAATGCATACATTGCACTACCCTCCCCTCACAATCCCCCCCGTGGCGTGCCGTGCCGTATGGGGGCAATTTTAACTGGCTGCAAGTGTGATTTAGTTATTGCCACCACCTGTATGTGCCACAGGTAAGTAGCAGGTGCTGTTAATTCCACAAATCAGACAAGCATCACATGATTTTTCAAAGGGTGCCAATACTTTTGTCCAGCCCATTTTTGGAGTGAAATGTATTAATTTATTTTTGTGTAAAATGATAATGATTTAATTTTTTCCCATTCTCTTTTGTGTTTTTTCATTGCAAGCAATATGAATGAAGATATTACGACCAAAGCATTTGTAATTGCAATCATTTTCTGGGAGAAATTGAGCATTATCTGACAGAACTGCAGGGGTGCCAATACTTTTGGCCAGCAGTGTACAGTATATATATATATATATATATATATATTTTTTTTTTTTTATGTAACGACAATCACCGACGTTAAATTGTAATCCCTCTTTTAAAAAAACGTCCAAATGAATGATTCTCTGGGACACACATCCGCCGCTAATGTTCAAAATTTCTTGAAGCTGATCTAAAGTGTTAAATCATTGATGATCTACAGTGCATAAGCCAGGGGTGTCCAAACTTTTTGCAAAGGGGGCCAGATTTGGTGTCGTAAAAATTTGGGGGGCCGACCTTGGCTGACGTTTTTTACGTAGAACAATTAGGGCTGTCAAAATCATTGCGTTAACGGGCCTTAATTCATTTTTTAAATTTAATCGCGTTTAAATATTTGACGCATTTAACACACATGCCTCGCTCAAACAGATTAAAATTAAAGCAAAGTGTCATTTTCACGTGTTACTTGTTTTTGGGTGTTTTTCCGCCCTCTGCTGGCGCATGGGTGCGACTGATTTTATGGGTTTCAGCAATTTCAGGCTTCAGCAACATAATTATTATTGACATCAACAATGGCGAGCTACTAGTTTATTTTTAGATTGAAAATCTTACAAACTTTATTAAAACGAAAACATTAAGAGGGGTTTTAATATAAAATTTCTATGACTTGTACTAACATTTATCTTTTAAGAACTACAAGTCTTTCTATCCATGGATCGCTTTAACAGAATGTTAATCATGTTAATGCCATCTTGTTGATTTATTGTTATAATAAACAAATACAGTACTTATGTACAGTATGTTGAATGTATTTATCCGTCTTGTGTCTTATTTTTCCATTCCAACAATAATTTACAAAAAAATATGGCATATTTTATAGATGGTTTGAATAGCGATTAATTACGATTAATTAATTTTTAAGCTGTGATTAACTCGATTAAAAATTTTAATCGTTTGATAGCCCTAATAACAATATATTTAAGCAAATTTTAGCAAGCCATTCTGTGCGTCACATTTGCTTTATTTTTTTTTTTTTTAATTATTTAATTAATAATTTCAACAATCTCACAATTAGCCTCTGTGGCATTCTCTTTCGACTCTCCGGCTCTTGCGAAATACTACTGTGAAATAAACTAGCTTCAAGTTGCTTCAATTTCTCACAACGTATTTTCCCTGTAATCTTGCCGTACATGTCAGCGTGTCTTGTTTGGTAATATCGCCTCACATTGAACTCTTTAAAAACAGTGACTGTCTCTTTGCAAATGAGGCGGACACAGATGTTGCGTATTTTAGTGAAGAAATAGTCCAATTTCCACCTATCTTTGAAGCGTCGGTTGTCACAGTCAATTTTTTTTTTTGTTGATTGTCGTCATTTTAGAAAATTGGGAGTAAAGGGTCACATGGGGTAATGTTGCTTAGAGTGCTGCTGCCTTTTAGTGGGTAAACGATGAGTAGCATTTAGTGTGTAAGCTACTTCATATGCTGGTAGCAGTACTGCTGACCAACATATTAAGTCCGTGTGCGGGCCAGACGTTATTGATTTTAGGACAGAGGCTGGGGGCCGGATGAAATTTGACCACGGGCCGCATCTGGCCCCCGGGCCGGACTTTGGACATGTCTGCTCTAAGTCAATTATGCTGAAAAAAAAAACTCAATGTTACAAGTTTTAGGTCGTTAGACCTGGGCTGTAGCACCCTCCGATAATAAGCAATAACTTGCACACAAAAGCAACGCCATTATATGTGGCCCTAGCTACACTGAGAAATTGAATTGGCTCGACTCTACTTCTACAATGCAGCGCTGCAAATGATACGGGGCTGCTTTATTTATATGCAGATTAGGAAACTATTCAGTTCATCCCCGCATCTCCGTAACACAAAGTACCAATCCCCAAATATCTTTTTTTTTTTCGCTGACCGCTGCTCCACTTTGCTCTAAGCTCGTTAACAGCGCAGGCCAGGAGAGCCGATTAGGATGGGTGGCCGCTCCAGTTAAGCTGAGCATGGCTTGCGATGCACAAAAAAACATCCCGAGCAAATGTCAGCAGGCCCAAGGGAGAGGTAGTGAGGGGGTGGGGGTCATCTAAGGGCTGGATAACAGAGTGGAAAATGATGGGTAGTCTATGCCCTTAAATCAGAAGTGGGCTGACATCAAATTCTTATAACCGCAAATGTGTAACCCAACCATATTCACAAAAAGTGTGACGATAAGGACCATTCCAGAATTGGGGGATAGTTTACATTCCACCCCTCAGATTTTGAATACACATACAATGGGGCAAATAAGTATTTAGTCAACCACCCATTGTGCAAGTTCTCCTACTTGAAAAGATTAGAGAGGCCTGTAATTGTCAACATGTGTAAACCTCAACCATGAGAGACAGAATGTGAAAAAAAAAACAGAAAATCACATTGTTTGATTTTTAAAGAATTTATTTCCAAATTAGAGTGGAAAATAAGTATTTGGTCACCTACAAACAAGCAAGATTTCTGGCTGTCAAAAAGGTCTAGCTTCTTCTAACGAGGTCTAACGGGGCTCCACTCGTTACCTGTATTAATGGCATCTGTTTTAACTCATTATCGGTATAAAAGACACCTGTCCACAACCCTAAGTCAGTCACACTCCAAACTCCACTATGGCCAAGACCAAAGAGCTGTCAAAGGACACCAGAGACAAAATTGTAGACCTGCACCAGGCTGGGAAGACTGAATCTGCAATAGGTAAAATGCTTGGTGTAAAGATATCAACTGTGGGAGCAATTATTAGAAAATGGAAGACATGCAAGACCACTGATAATCTCCCTCCATCTGGGGCCACCCGATGGCGTCAAAATGATAACAAGAACGGTGAGCAAAAATCCCAGAACCACACGGGGGGGACCTAGTGAATGACCTACAGAGAGCTGGGACCACAGTAACTAAGGCTACTATCAGTAACACAATGCGCCGCCAGGGACTCAAATCCTGCACTGCCAGACGTGTCCCCCTGCTGAAGAAAGTACACGTCCAGTCTGTGGTGGAGTGGGCCGGCCGAAGGTGTGTCCGGGCGTTGCTTTGGGATCATCCCTCTGTGGCCGGTTTAGGTTCGTGCGTGGATGGGATGTCGTTGCCACAGCGACCGACGCTGGTCTTGACGTCACAAGCGCCCGCTATCAACTTTGTTATCTGGGCTGGCGCTACTTGTTTTAGGACAAAGCGCGCTGGTCTTTGTCCTTGTTCGTTGTCGGGAGAACTGATTGCCAGAGTTGTTGCGTCAATCTTGCTTGTGACGCACACGTTGGGCTTCTGTGATGAGATGGCGTTGTGTATCTATTCTGTTTCTTTAAACTGTGCTGTGCTATTCATTTTACATTAGGTGTGTTAGAGTAGTGCAGTCCTACAGTAAATATGAGAAATGATACTTTTCCCTGATTAATTATATTACGTGTGTTCGAGTACTGCAAACAGTTAGACGGTGCCTCCGAGAAACGGTACCATTTTTCCTTTTCCCCCTCATGAGCGCCGATAAGGTGATTCACTTTACTGTGTTCAAGGGCACAGAGTGGAGTCTGCCTAAACTATAGTTAGATGAGTGTGTTAGACTAATGAAAACAATTATATGGTGTGTGCGAGAACGATACCTATTCCCTTCAATATGTAGCGGAAAACCAGAGAAGCCTTAATTTTCAAGAATTTTGAAGCTAAAATGTCCTCCAATCGAGTGTCAAGAACTTCGCCGAGAACATTTTGAAGAAGCTGAGAAGTGAGCAAAGCAATTGATTCTTGCGCAAACAATTTTTTCTCCCAAACATTGAGAATAAACATGGGAGGAATTGATTCTCTGCATCATGTGTCCGCATCACACTACACATGTAGTGGGAGTAAGCATTGTTTGATGTATGAATTCACTTCAGTAAAATCTATTGTCCTCCCTCCCTATGAGCTTCAAGACGCTTCAGGCTACTCTTTTCACTATTTTTACCTCATCTTGTGTGTGGGTTTGTTCCTTTCTCTTTGTTGTGCGTGCACTACTTCCTGTCTGCAGTTGTTATGTGGTATTGTATCACAGTATATTTTATGATGGCTCAGTAATCTCGCTTAAATAAAATTAGCTTTCTGCATATTTCTTCTAGAACAGTATTTTAATCAAAGTTGGCTGTGTATGCAGGAACGGCAATATGAAACCAAGTCATAGTAAGTCAGTAAATGATCTCTCAATTCTGCCAGTTAAAATGGATTAGACATCTATTACCAACCAATGAGTTAAAGACACGGAACATAGACTTCACTATCAATTGACGGGAAACGTGGCGTGGGGCCGCTCCGTAGGGAGCCTATTTTCAAAAACTTAAAATTTCAATTGTTTTCAAAACCAGAGCCGCTAGTGACCTAAAACCAAAACAGGAGTTTGCATATATGAGTCTCCATGAACAGCGGCATGAAAAAATTCAAGGTCGTTCCCTAATAAAATCCAGATTAATTATTTTTTATTTCAGTATAATTTAAAATGGCTATAAAATTCTCAGATTATACACTAGGTGCACAAAAATTACCAAATGCAGAGATAATCACTTACATTTTCAGGATCAATAGCAATATTTAACATATCATATAAATTTTTGCCTGAAATAGCGACTTTGACAAGTTGTCAGCAGCAAATAAATCACTCAATTTTCACATCAGAAACAATACTTGAGGAAAGCATGCAGAATCATTTTAAAGTTACCCAACAAAGGCAATTTTTGCATTTTTCTAGATACAATCACAACTTTATTTAGGTTGAATTCCGATCTCACTATTGCTTCAGCAGGTCTTGATCCGGCTATCTGGCCCAACGTCGTTTTTAGATTGAAATGTTACATAAAATAAAACACGTAAAGGCAGATTTTTTTTTGTATGGACGCAGAAATGTCTAAATTGCTAGTTTTTTTGTCAAAAAAACTCAAAATGGCTGAAAATTAAATGATTATTTGAATGTAAAGTTACGCTATTGTGTATGGATACAAAATCCAACATGGCGGCCATCACCATACAAAGAGCTTTATAAGTTGAAAATTCTTGAAATAAATGCGTAAATCCCAGAGTCTCTATAGATATGAATGTAAAACAGTCTAGATTCTTGGTTAAACGCAAATATTTTTTTTTTTTTTTTTTTTTTTTAAAGAGCAATTATCATTCATTTTTCGTAAAAAATTCAAGCTAAAGTTAGGATAATTTTTTCCATTCACTTCATTTTTTTTTCACAACATTTCAAAGTGCATGCATAGTACTATTGTATATAATAACCTTGAATCCTCCACCAAATCACTCTTGAGATACTCCTGC